>NW_027495966.1:0-223912 GCF_021521415.1 Bidens hawaiensis
AGCGTGCATCGCATATATGCAAAAGAGTGTTGTATGACATAAAATACAATACTATTGTACATATTTGATACACAATATTGTATATATATATGCAATATAACACTAATACACACATCGAATACACATTATTATGTATTTGTAATACAATATTAATGCACATGTGACTACATTGACTCTTTTTTTTGTTTTTTGTATTTTTATTTTTTGTATTAAACGCTACTGAACATAAAAATACACAGTAATACCCATGTGTAATACAACATTATCACACAAGAATACATATGTTAATTACAACGTCTTTTGTTTATAGGGGTGGCTTAACGTACAATAATGGCTTATCATACATTACGTACGCGACCTTCCAGAGCGTTAGATTAAAAAACACGTTGTGGCAATTTCGTAAATAACCCAATAGTAGTTCGCGATCAAAATTTGTCGATTACAAATTGACTCTGATCCAAATTCGGAACTCGTCGCTCAATCTAATCCAATTTCTAAACTCTAATCACAACTCAAAGTATGAAATCTATAAAGTCAAAAACCAAATCAAAATCGAACGGCGTTGAACATCAAGAAATCTTCAAAATTGATCAATAAATGATGATTTAACCAATCGAATTGATGTGTAGAAGTATTTTGATTCATCAATCGATTATGAAATTGCAGAAATAACGCACTCAATCGAGCTCTGATTAGGGTTTAAAATATTATGTTTAAACGTTCTGAAAGAAAACTAAAGACCGTTAAATGTTTGACAAAAAAAACATCTTTAAACGTTCTAATACGTTCAAAGAAGTTCTGGTTGTTAAAAAAATGAACATCTTTAAACGTTCTAATATGTTCAAGGAAGTTCTGGGTGTTAAAAGAAAATGAACATCTTTAAACTTTCTAATACGTTCAAAGAATTTTTGGGTGTTCAAAAAAGTTTAGAAGTTCTGAACTTCTAAACAGAATTCTAAACTAACAAAAAAAATTAAACACCAGTAACATGAAATTGAACATTGAAATCACTTCATATAATCTCATAATCATCAACAATTATCAATCAACCGTCAATTTGATCATCGATTCGATCATATGAACAAAATATGGAACGTCTGCAACTGGGATTATGCAAATGACGTATTTCAATTCAAAATCAATTGAAGTATGTGTCTACAAATGACGCCGGTGGCGATGGTGGAATCGATGCAACGGTTAATTAGGATGGGAACGATTTGAAATAATTTACAAATTTGCCACTGCGTGTTTTTTGAAATCTAGTGTTGAGGGTGTCGCGTACGTAATGTACGATAAGAGATTATTGTATTTTATCCTTTATCTATATATATAGAAAAAGGTTCAAATAAAAAACAATTGTTTTGTGAGAAGTGTGAGAAGGTTTTAAAATAAAGTACTCCACCTAAATAAGACATTATAACATGTTCATAGAAAACTATACAGCTTTTAGAAACTACCAATCTCAACCACTAGATCCTAGATCCAATGGTGTATATCTATTCTTATGCTTCTCACAAAACTATTGTTTTTTACATTAACCCTATCATATATATATATGTATATATATATATATATATGATAAGGATCCTTAGAGAACCATTTGAAAATTGAGAACCATTTTGGACCACTAAAAAACGTTTAAAAAATTATAAAACAAAAAGTTTAAAAAAGTGAAAAATCAAAAATTCTTATATTGCATTCCAGTTTCATAAAAAAAACGTCGTATTATACACATGTGTATAATTTCATTTAATCTCTAGTTAAGTAATGTACACATATTATACGTAATGTTAATCTAGCATCTCCGTTTCCAAAAAAAAATATTTTTGCTTTAGCCTTCGGGTTTAGTTTAGATTTTATGGGGTTTAGTTTTTTTTAACTTGGGGAGGGGGGGGGGATAACACTTTTCATTACATTTTACACGTAAATAAGAAATCTTATTAACATTTTACATGTAAACTAAAGTTATTTAAGATATTACATGTAAAATAAAAATTTTCATTGACATTTTACACGTAAAATAACAAATCTCATTAACATTTTACATGTAAAACAACTATTCTTTAAGATTTTACATGTAAGATAACATTTTTCATTAACACTTTATAAAATAGTATTTTTCATTAACATTTTACACATAAAGTAACAAATATCATTAACATTTTACATGTAAAACAACAGTTATTTAAGATTTCACATGTAAAAATTAATATTTTACACGTAAAATAACACTTTTCATTAACATTTTACACGTGAAACAACAAATCTCATTAACATTTTACACGTAAAGTAACAAATCTCGTTAACATTTTACATATAAAAATTAATATTTACATGTAAAATAACACTCTTCATTAACATTTTACACGTAAAACAACAAATCTCATTAACATTTTATATGTAAAACGAAATTTCTTTAACATTTTACATGTAAAAATTAATATTTTGCATATAAAATAACATTTTTCATTAACATTTTACATATAAAACAACAAATCTCATTAACATTTTACTTGTAAAATAACAATTTTATTTGAATTTAAATGTAAAACAACATGTTTTGTTATAATTTTAATGTAAATTTAATAATTATATAAATATGAAAAACCAACCTACGGTTTTCTCACGGAATTTAGTGTCATGAAAATTAATAAGTTATGTTTTTACGCGTGTACTAGACAATGCGAGTTTTAATGTGGCAATAAAATATATCAATGCAGTTTTCTTTTCCTGTTGTCTTTCCAACGTCACGTGTTCAAGAAAAGCCGCCCCCCCCACCCCACCTAAAAAAACTTAACTCCCAACCTGGAAAACCTAAACCCCCAAAAAACATATCCTCAATTGTTAAACTAAACGTGAAAGCTAATCCGAGATATTTTTTTTTTGGAACGGGGGATGCTAGATAAACATTTTGATTTTTTGATTTTTTTATTTTTTGATTTTTGATTTTTGTTTCTTTGGTTTTATAATTTTTTAATTATTTTTCGAAAACTAAACCGAGAATATTTTTTTTGGAACGGGGGATGCTAGATAAACATTTTGTTTTTTTTTTACTTTTTCGCTTTTTTTAATAATTTTTTTAATTATCTTTTTTATAATTTTTTTGGAGGGGATTTTTCCCTTACATAAATGATGTGACGTGGGTGATTGAGGGTGTACCACTAGGATGTGGGGAAATGATCAAGAGTTGGGAATGGTATTCACTAGTCCCCACTTTTTGGAGTTTCCCAATGAATTCACCCATATATATAGGGTAAAGTTAAAATACAATGGTAGACAAATATGAGAAGCGTAGAAGTATTTGTGACCACACAAAAAATTCTTTAAAAATAAATTCAAAAAAATAATATAAAAATCATAACTCAAAATATAAATAAAAAACGAAAAAATTTAAAAAACTAAAATGTTTCCCCCATCATCCGCGTTCAAATAATAATAATAATAATAATAATAATAATAATAATAATAATAATAATAATAATAAATTAAAAAAATAACGAAAAGACAATGCCGAGATCAATGACACAATAACGGAAATGAACATAAGACACAATTATAACTAAAAAAAGACACAATAGATCGCAAAATATAATACAATGCCGAACAAAATATAGCACAATGTTGAATGATATAACACAATATAAAGAAAAAAAAGGACACAATGTTACGCAAAAAAAACACAATCAATGACGAAAGTAAACAAAAAACACAATGATAAACAAAAAGACACGACGAATTCTTTCACTTACCATTGTGTGTGTTTTTTTAGAACGAGAAAAACGGTGGAAACATTTTTGTGTTTTTACTTTTTTCGTTTTTTATTAAATTTTGAGTTATAATTTTTCTAATTTTTTAAGGGTTTTTTTTTGTGTGACTACAAATTCTTCTCATCCTTCTCATTTTTGTTCCACTTTGTATGATAACTTAATATTATATGTGTGTGTGTGTGTGTGTGTGTGTGTATACGCGCACACACACACATATGGGAGGATTATGCTAAAAACAAGTAGTTTCCTAAGAAGACTAGGAATAAATCATAGCCATTGGATCATGTTAATCAATGTTTGAGATTTAAAATTACCCAAAACCAACATAATTTCTAGAATTATTCTTTCACCATTATAATCGACATAATTTACTATAATTTTTCTTTCACCATAAGTTGTAATGAGCCTATTTAGGGAACTATATAGCCTAAATCCTAAATCATAGGAAACTATTTGGTATTTTGAAAACCACCAATCTCAACCACTAGATCCTAGATTCAAGGGCTTAGATTTGTTCTTACACTTCCTGGAAAACTATTTTTTTTCTATAACCCACCCCTACTTTGTGTAACATCTCAAGTTTCGTCGGTATTTAAATGATTTGGCTTTAATTAAATTATATTATAGAAGATAAATGTAATTATATAAAGTATGAAGGAAATAAGTGGCATTAGATGAAAAGTTAAACATGAAAGTTTACCCTCTTTCTATAAATGTAGCCCCATCTCATTTATAATCATCCTAGCCACCAAACACATTATTTAACAAATTCCAGTTTTTGAGAAAACCACCCACAAAGACCTGACGATTATCGAAGATCTAACCGTCGGATGGGTCTTAAATTTTTACAGAGTGTTCATGACATTTAAAGAAAGATTCCCTCCAATCAGATCCTTGATCATAGGTCGGGAAGTTCAGTTTTTATCAAGAAAATTGTAACAGTGGAAAATGGAATTTTCTGGAAACTGTTCAGCTTCTTCGGCCACTGTAGCAGCATTTTCCGGCAACAGAGAGCTGATGGGTTTATAGATTAGGGCAAGGCGGTTCCATGGCCACTTTAATCACTCAATTCTGAGTTCGTTTGATATGTTTTTGGTATATTCGAGTGATTTTGAACATAAACCTCAAGCGTATGTTTTTGTTAAAAAGGTTTACTTTTCGTGTACGAATTTGCATGAAAACTGGTAGGAAGATGGAACGGGCCACGATTATTGATAAAGAAATGAACTCGTGAGTAAGCGGGTTAGTTGGTTTGTTTTGGGTAAAACGAGTAGTGTTCGGTACGTGTAAAGGATGGGTAAACGAAGTCGGTTTCATATGAAACTTGGTAGGATAGTAAATCGGACCTTATTATGTGAGAAAAATGTAAACTTGAACACAAACCAGTTTTTTGGAATTAAACGGGTAATGTGGGTGACGTTTGGATCGAGTTTAAGTACGAAAACGAACTTGTGATGGCTCATAACTCGTTTTCTCATTAAAACAGGCATAAAGGGATGTAAAGATGTATTTAGGAAGAAAAGATATGAAAAACCATGTTTGAATCAGGTTCTGGAGAAACAAATCAAATCGAATGAAAAAGTAATTGAATCAAATTGACAAAATAATCGAATCAAACTGACAAAGTAATCGAATCGAATTGGCTATTCGATTAGAACGACCATTCAATTAGAACAGTCATTCGATTAGAACTTTAGCCCTGCTTGTGGTGCGCACATATGATGTATATATGTGTGAACCCTCGGGTGGGCAAAAGTGAAATTGCACTAATTTTGACGTTATTTTACTAATCTCGTGAAAATAACGTTAAAAGTGACGGACGGTTAATCAGGCATCATGTAGTGGCGTTGATAGCCGAAAGACAATGGTACATGCACCGATCAGCCGGTGTCCCGATGATTGAGTGCTATGTGCCTTATGTCCAAGGCTTGATGCGAAACTACTATCGAGCCGGGGGTCTCACCGAAAGCAGCCTCTCTATCCTTATAGGGTAGAGGTAAGGCTGTCTACATCTTACCCTCCTCAGACCCTACCATAGCTTTGCTATTGGTGGGATATACTGAGTACGTTGATGATGATTGATGATGATTCGATTAGAACTTTCATTGAATTAGAACTGTCATTCGATTAGAATGGTCATTCGATTAAAACTGTCATTGGATTAGAATTGTGATTAAGTTATATTGGTGATTCGATTACACAGTTAGCCGTGCTCAGTTGCAGAGAGGTGTTACAATCAATTCCAAAAGAAGCAGGACACATGTGAGTTTATCGCCCCATTTCCTTGTTATGTTTTTGGGGTTGTGTGCATACTGGATGTAATTAGTTAATACACTTAACTTGCGTGGTAAATGTATGATATATGAATGTTTTATGAACGATATATGAATGATATAGAAATGTTGAACGAATGTAGAAAGACTTAGAAGTATATATATAAACAAACGAAACATATGTATGGCCGTATGGTTGTATGGTGGTATGGAATGAAGGGACTAGTCCCTTGTAATATCTGTGAGGACAGGGAACCGACCCTCATAATATTTGTTGTTAGGGACCAGACCCTTATAATATATGTGATGATAGGGACCAAACCCTTTAAATATCGGTGATGGTAGGGACCAGACCCTAATATTATATGGGAGGTTATAGGGCGGAATTCTCTTTGAAACTATGCATTAAATGAGTTAACCAGAAAGTATGAAAGTATGAAAGTATGAAAGTAAGAAAGTATTAAAGAATGACTGTATGTATGTATGTATGTATGTATGTATGCATGCATGCATGCATGCATGTATGGATGGATGGATAGGTGGATTGATGTATGAAGAAAACGGGTTTAGTATGTAATATGTATCTTCTGATACGTATATGCATGTACGTGAATGTAATGTATGTTGCCTGATTAACTAAAACTCACTCAGCGTAGCTGACTTTTAGTATGCACGCAGGTAAATAGGATGAATGAGCTGGCTTGAGAGAGGCACCTGGCATGGACTGAGCTGACTGGCATCTCGTGAAGAAAAGCTATGATGTTTTATGTTAAGACAATTTGAAAGTTTAAAATCAAGATTTGGAATGTTTTATAATGAATGGTTGACGGGACAAATCATAGTCAAAAGAAGAGTTTGATCATGCCAAAAGTATTATTTCACTATGATATTTAGAACCGTGTTTATGAATAAATCCAACATCAAAG
Source organism: Bidens hawaiensis (assembly GCF_021521415.1). Classification (NCBI taxonomy): domain Eukaryota; kingdom Viridiplantae; phylum Streptophyta; class Magnoliopsida; order Asterales; family Asteraceae; genus Bidens; species Bidens hawaiensis. Next base: position 6,967 of record NW_027495966.1, read on the forward strand.
TAGGGCACCGGGACCGCGGCCTTACAATTTGGTATCAGAGCTAAGTTTGAGAGAAATAATCATACTATATGCTTAGACTCGAACAGAGAATGAGACTAAAAGAAGAAAAAGAAAGAAGATGCCAGTTCAAGAAAGTCATGTGTCGATCAAGCAAGCTTAGTAACGTTAAGTTGCATGATTGAGGTCATATAAAGATTTAGAACTATATGTATATGCATGTTAAATGAAAGTAGAAGAATGTATGTGTTAGCTTAATTGATAAAGAAAGAATGTTTGTATGCTAGCTTAATTTCTAGGGAAAGAATGTGTGTATGCTAACTTAATTTCTAGGGATAAGGATATAGGTTATATGTATGTTTACATGATTTTGTGAGAAGTAGAAACTAGCACAAGTGAAATCATAAAGGGAAGTATGTAGAACCTGAGGAGTAATGTGAATAGTTAATTACACTTGGCCACTATCATTAACTACTTACCTTACGAATTATATGCTAAATAATTCCTAGAGTGATAACGTTTGTGTTTCCTTAGAGATAAGATAGATGACTGCTACAACGGGGCAAGCACGAGGAGGTCATACTCGACGTTGTGGTAGGACACGTTCAAACCAGACACCCTTTTAAAGAATGTGTGACAGAACGATTTACGGAAGCAGTTGGACTCCAAATGAAGGAAGTAACAAGGAAGGATCACCTTGGAGCTTGTAGTAAAATACACTAAGGGAGTTGCACAATTGTTTCGTACTTCAATGCCAACAATGTTCGCTGAAGCATAAAAGGCAGCCCTAACTGGGAAATCAAAGTGGAAGCAACATGAAAGAAACGAAGATAAGCCAACTAGAATGAGTAAAGACATCTAGTATGCCTGCAATAGTTAACTCCATAAGGGAACTTGTTGGAAGCGTGAGTAACGAAGCGAATAATGAGAAACTAGAGGTGATCGAAAAGGACGGGTGATTGTCAAGGTATCCTAATTGAAAGGCATGAAAGGATAAGGCTACTTAGTGTAGCGAATATGGAAGGAAAACTCTAAGAAGAATGTAGTTGTGTACATGAGACTTTTTGGAATAGACCACATGCGATACTTTCGTTAAAGTATGAGAATGATTAAGAATTGTAAGGTTAAACTAGAGGGTTGAGTGTTTCTTGTTACTCTTATTGTTTGACCTTAAGAGAGTTCGATATCGTTTGGGGATGGATTTGTTGTTTGAGTTGAGGCTCATATAGCATGTAAGAGTAAGTTGATAAGGTTGAAGTGTTTGGATGGTGGTACAGTGACAGTTTATGGTATTAAGGGAAGTTAAGGGCTTAACGTCATTTCGATGATAAAAGTCAAAGGTTTGTTAAGGCGATGGTGCAGTGCCTACCTGGCGTAAGTTGTCAAATCTACGAATGAGACGAAAGAAGTGAAAGGTGTTCCCATAGTGTGTAACTATCCAGAAGAGTTCCAAAAGGACCTTCCATGGGTACCACTGGAACGAGATGTAGAATTGATACCGGGAGTACAACCCTTCGCGAAAGCACCTTACCGCCTGGTGCTGTTCGAGATGAAAAGGTTAATGTCCCAACTACAAGAAATCCTCGACAAAAAGGTGTTTTAATGCCGGGTGTTTCTCTGAGATGTAGACCGGTGATATTCGTGAAGAAGAAAGACGAAACAATAATAATGTTTATAGATTACCGCGAGTTGAAAAAGCTTACGGTGAATAATAAATATCTGTTGCCACGGATTGATGATTTGTTCAATCATTTGCAAGGTACTAGTTGGTTCTCGCGAATAGACCTCAAAGCAGGCTATCATCAACTGAAAGTGAAAGAGGCAGACATCCCTAAGACAACGTTTCCGACATGATATGGACACTAAGAGTGTCTCGTGATATCGTTTGGAATGAAGAATGCTCCAACAGCATATATGGTTATGATGAATAAGGTATGTCATCCAACGTTGGACAAATATAGCATTGCTTTTGTTGATGATAATCTTGAAATATTCAAGGAATAAGTCCGACCATGTTGAACATTTGAGAGAAGTGTTGGAGACGCTGAAGAAAGAGTAACTGCATGATAGGTTTTCAAGGTGTACCATTGATACAACTCATAAGAATTTGGATATCTCTTCAAGCAGAAAGAACGAAATACGAGGAAAAGATGATGTTTAAGGCTGATAAAGGATTATGATTGTGAAATAAAGTATTACCCTGGTGAGGCTAATGTGGTCGCTAACATACTAAGTCGTAAAGGTGAAGAGGTTATTAGAAAATGTATAAATTAGTTAGCATTCTGGATTTCATGAGTGAGATTTGTGAGGCGCAATAGAAGTTATAAAGGATGAGAGCAAGATGAAAAAGAAACGAATTTTCTGGTAACACCAAGATTTGGAAGATAATACTTATTATGTGAAAATCAAATTTTGTCGCCTGAGAATTCCACGTCATGAAGATCTTCGAAGCCAAATCCAAGATGGAGCTCATAAGTCTAGATACTCTGTTTGCATCGAGGCTTCAAAGGGAAAGATATCAGTTACAATGAAGGTAGATACTGATAAAAGTGAAACCCTTAAATAGAAGTCAAGTGAGGATGGGTTCATGGTATGCAAAAGTTGTGGAATAACAAGATACCTTGCCTGCGTGGGTAAGAACAACCACAAGAGTTACGAATATGGAACTAACAATCACACCGCAAGTAGATGCCAGAAACCAAGGACATAAGACATGAAAGGAAGGCACAGAGATGGTTTGGATTTATGTTTATCTGAATTAAATCTTCACACGAGTGATTAGTGTTGTCACTGATAAGCATGTGATCATGAGAGGAAAGTCCTCTAGAACGGAAATGATAGAATGACATTGTAAATGTCCATATGAAGGTCAATACATGCCCAGAAAGGAAGTCGGTTAAGATAATTAATTATGATGTATCAATAAGCCTGATATGCAACAACAGACAACAATGGATTATTAGAACAATGTGAGACTTGATTAGTCAAGAAAAGGAAGACGTGCATCATGTACTTCATGATCAAGCTACCTTAGAAAGCTTAACTCATGAACCCTACTTGTTGATGCAGAGCTGAGAATGAAAGATGGTTTAAATGGTGACTTAAGGAGATCTCCGACAAGTTATGCAATGGATGCGCTCAAGAATTGCTAGAAGAGTTCTATCTTAAAGGAATAGATAAAGGGATTTCAAGAAGTAATCCTTAAGGAGAAAACTGGAAAAGTTTCCTTTATGAAATTAACATGTTTTGAATGTATTGCAAAACAGTATATCTACTAAAGGTTGTAAATGGGACAGAAGGGTCATTAAGTGCTAAACGTTATGATAGTAAATGCAATGTTTCTATTTAAAAGACAAGAAGAAAATCATGCTTGAGGAAATGATGGGGACTTGCAAAGTCTGGATAAGGAAACGTATCACCAAGGACTTCATGAACAAGCTACTGTGAACAGCTAAAACTAATGAACATCACTCGATGATTGTGAGACAAAAGGATAAACTGGTAAGTTAGGAAGCTAAGACGGTTCAAGAAAGGATGTGAATACAGGAAGTATTTCTTCTACGATGACTAAGCAGGTTTCGCGGACGAAACCTCTTATAAGGAGGGTACACTTATAACATCCCAAGTTTCGTTGGCATGGAACTCGTTTTATCAGTAAAACGAGCATGACTGGATGTTAGGAAGTTATTGAATGAAAATACACGAAAAACCATGTTTGAATCGAGTTCTAAAAGAAACTCGATTCGTTTGGAAAATGAGTCGAATCTTACTGTAATCGATTCGAATCGAACTAGAAAACAAATCGAATCGAATTGGAATTGAATCGATTGGTTTGAAAACTGGATTCGATTGGGTTGAAAACTCGATTCGATTGGTTTGAACTTCATCTTGACACCAGCCAGGGGCTCTACCCCCTTGGACCCTTTTAGGGGCTGCCAGCCCTAGAACTCCACTGCTAGGGGTGCTGCCCTGGTTCCCTGTGAGCTATGGTTTCACTAACCTAGAAGTATGATACAATAGATGTAGTTAATTGATGCATATAATTATGACACAGTTAGCCTTGCACAACTAATGAGGGGTATACCATTTTCAAAACTATGAGTCGTGCACAGTTAGCCGTGCACATATAATTATTACACAGGTGGCAGACCCTAATAATATTCGTGAGGTTATAGGGAGAAATGCTCTTTATAACGTATAAGTATGTATGAAAAAGTAAGATAAAATATGAAGGTGTGAAAGTATGAAAGTAAGAATGAAGTTATGTGCTTGTGTACATACAAAAAAAAGTAAAGCAAGTTAAGTATGCGGTATGTAAAGGTAATGTATGTTTCATGATTAACTAGGACTCACTCAGCTTAGCTGACATGTAGGATGCATGCATGTGAGTAGGATGAGACAGCTGGATTGAAGAGGGACACATGGCAGACGAATAAAGAAGCTGACATATGAAGACTTAAATTTAGGATGTTTGAACTTAAAGACATGTTTTATATTGTTCAAATTTTAAGACTTATGTAATGAATGTTGACCTTTTGTTTATTCCGCGAAAGTTTTAATTCACTATGATATTTAGAACTGTATGAGTAAATCCAACGCCAAAGTAGGGCACCAAGACCGGGGCCTTACAACAAACTCTTAACCTTAGCCACCACCCCTTTCTCCTCCACCAATCGTCGGCCCTCCACAGTCCTTACTGCACCAATCAAAATCCAAAACTCGATGCGTAAACCTACTGTAGATATCGAAAGCAGACTCCATACATTTTACCTATTAAAAGAAAACTGCACCTTAGCGACAAAATGTGAATGAAATCCAACTTATTTACACAAATAAACTAAAGAAGTAATATTTACAACTTCCAACAAATTACAACTATAACATGCATTTTCTAGAATCTCCATCTCGGGATCAATTTGACAATAATCCTCTTTAATCATGTTATTGTTCCCGATTCTTCCAGCTATCAAACATTCATAAGATTCTAGAACGGATACTAGAAAAGCCATGTGTTCTTTGACGATGTCAGCTGTCATACAGTTGATGTTCTTGATGTTTACCGTAATGTTGCATTGTAAGACATCAGCATTTTCACTTTGTGGTTGAGAGGTTTGATCGGGTGTCTTGGTTTTAGAATAACTTCTAGAAAAAAGAGGAGTTTGTGGTCCACTTTGCTGATTACCCACAAAAGCAGCTCCATCGGTGCAGTAAGCAGTTGAAATCTTCAAATTTTAAGGTTCTACATATTGAGAACTTTTGAAACACAACCCAATGTCTTGACGAATAGAGGTACTCTTCATCTTCCACTTCTTTCTCAATTCAAATTCTTTTGCTTCTAACTTTTCGATGAAACGAGCTAGAGTAAGTCTAGAAAAAGCAACCGGATTAGACTGTTGAATCATAATAAAAGTTTCCCAACCTTCAAGTAAAGCATCGGCCAACTTGTCAATGTATTCAAATTCCTCTTTATCAATGCCCATCCTCCTCATTTCATTCACCTAGTGACGGTATCTTACGATTAATTGGGAAAATGATACACCCTTCACCATGGTGAATATATCAAATTCTTCCTTAAGCAATGCCAACTTAGATTTCCTCATATCTGGATTACCCCTATAATTGTTGAGAAGAGCTTGCCAGATAGATTAACATGAGTCATTATGCTTAAGAAATTGAAAGAAATCTACTTTAATTGCTTGTTGAAACAAATTCAACATCTTCTTCTCTCTAAGAAACGTCGCCTTGTTAGCTTCAGGAATCTGTGACAAACGACTGCTTGTTCCATTTTCATTCTTCGAGATTAAGTACCCTTCCTCGACCGCCATCCACGTGTCATAATTCCCAACTTGAAGGTGTGTCTCCAACTTCTCGGCCCAACTAGGATAATATAACATTCGGAGAAGTTCGGTGGCTTATCAGATGTTCTCATCTCATTCTCAAGATTAAGATTCTGAAATAGGGTTGACGGTTACGTCACGAAAGAACTTAAATTTTACATTTTTGAAAAAAATTCAACAATCAAAATCACTTTACACACTGTTCGTATATGTGTAACACCGAGCGTATAAGTCAGCACAAATCCCAATAAGCGTATAAGTCTTGAACAAGCGTATAAGTCCTTCTAATATGTATAAGTGTATCCGAGGTATAAGTCAGAGAATGATTTATGCAGCGTATATCCACTTATCCAGCGTAAAAAAACTTATCTGCCGTATATGTCTTATCCGCTCAAAATTATCTGTTGATTATACAGTACACGAATAACACCATTTTGATAATTCGATGATGAATTCAAGCTTGTTTTAAACTGAAATTTGGTAGGGTTTTGAACGATGTATATACGATCAATTTGTGAATAGTTGAGAAGTTTTTGAAGTCGAAGTCATAATTAATTATGAAAAACAGTCTTGAACGATGACTAGCTTGATAATTCCTTGTGTTCTCAAAGCAGATAAGAGCCTATAAGCTCTGATACCACTTGTAAAGACATCGAGACTATGAAAACTTTACTTTATGTTATACTAATAGCATCTGATTACATAACATGATATGTACACCTGAGAGAATTACGTTAAACAACAAATACGATACTTTATTGATACGTTAATGGTGAATACATTAATCCGAGAGAAAATATGGCATGGTAACGGTACTTTAATACATTAAGCACGGATCTCTACTTTCTTGTGAACAGGAACAGTCTATTTATAGACACGGTCCTCATTCGTTAACATCACTAACGAATTGGATGTACACGTAACGAATTGCTTCCCATTCTCTAGACATCCTTAGAGAATGGGCAATACATTAACGAATAAGCCCTCATTCTCTATACTCATACAGAATGGGCTCTCTAACTTAACGAATAGCCTAGTCTATAACGGATGAACCTCATTCGCCATACAATCCACAACGAATGAGCCATGTTACAATAAACATATAGACTAAACACCCTTTAACTTATTCGATCGGTTACGGACAACAAATCATGCACTAACAGAAACGATTAGGATCGATATGCATTATATCTACTCTTTAACGTTTACTGCGGAATATAATACGTGATGAGATACACAAGTAATACTTTAACATTATATCTCTTTATATCATCAAAAGTCAATCATACAGAATATATGACAATGAAGTACAATGGGAATCCTCAAATCTAAGGATTGAACGGATATGAAACACTTATATAGTGTTTGTGACATATACGCCCGTATATGTTCATAACCTTCATTATACATTTAAATAATATTTCCTAAACTGAAATACATACAAAATACAATACCATAGCATTAGACATTATGTACTAACAATTTTTGTTTACAAGTTGATTTTCTCTTACTTCGAACCACTATTGCATCTAAAACAAACTCTATCGACCTATTTTGCAAAATCTCAAAATTCTAAATTTCTGATTTCGTCTCATAGTGCGACTAACCTACACTAAATCTGTCATGTAGCGCGACGGAAACTGAAAAACCCACGAGTCTGTCCTTGGTCGCGCTACGCGACAGAGCTCTCTTTGGCCCGCCGCGATACACGACCAAGGCATTTGTTACGAGTTTTTGGTTTAAAACTCAATTTAAGGTCTTTTAACACCAATTCAAACACATTTAAACAATGTTTATAACATATTATTGTTATAAAACATGTTTAAACACAATATGCTTTATTTCAACTCAATTGACTAAATGTAATGGTTAATTAAAGGACTTTATGAACTCTTAAACACTCTGGACTAATTCAAATTAGCTTTGCAATCCTTGACCTTGTTCAACTATAAATAGACCTTCATTTCCCCACATACAACTTTGCCATACCTCAATCCACAAAAATTATTGTGTTTTTCTTGCTAATTCTGCCTTATTATTAAGTTTGACTTTCAATAGTCAAACACTGACGTTCATGACTTTTTCTCTTTTCTTATTATTCTTCCCGCGGGTATGTTATAGGTAGTTTTCCAACGTGTTTGGTTTATTAAAAATAAAATACTTTGTTGAACGCAACTTGTTATAAGTGGTTGTCAAAAAAACGAACCTAACTCGTTTATACACTTATTTGGTTTCGGCTTCGGTTTAGTTATTTAATCATCTAAAATAAATTATTTAGTCACATCTTCTGAAAATAATATTTTTATCATGCTAGAGTTGAACTCGACATAAATAGTTGAGTTCGCATTTGACCGAAATGAACCACTCGCTTAAACTAGTTTGGGGCTTGTTTTGGATTCTTCTTGAAACAAGCTCAACTTAATAATGCGACTAACCATTATTATAACCCAACTTTTTATAAACAATTTAAAATGAATTCACTTATATATTTTACGAAGAAAAGTATAAAAATGGGAAATTATAAAAGAAATATATATATATATTCTTTCAAAGGTATAAACACTAAACCGTGAACCGAATTTGTCTACGTCTTATGTTTTATTTCATTTTCTTGAATCCTATTATGAACCTTAAAATATTTTCTAGGGTCGTTCGTCGAACCGAACTTGCCTAGTTTAGCTCGCTTAAACGCATAGTTTGCTTTTACCCGCTTACTTTAACTATTAAGTTTTTAAAAACCCCTTTTTATTGCTTTACAATACTTTTGGGGAGTAGCACCCCCACAGTTTTTGCCTCGTTATTTATGCACTTGTGTACAAACCGATTATCATTATATCTTTTGTGTTAATATTATTCTCTCATATTGTATATATATACAGGATATATGTGCAATGTGTTTACTATTTTTTTATGGTGGAAGATACACAAACGCATACACATGGTGGAAGGGTCCGACGGGACGAATTTTCATTGCTTAACGTTTCAACTTTGGTTGTTATGTATTGTGTTTTTCATTTCCCCTATTAATTCGGATTCGGCCAAAGGAATGGGAGGATGGCATTATTTGTTCCATTTAACTTATGACAGAATATTATTGCAAGACGATTATTGAATCACATGTTTTCATATATATATATATATATATACATATTTAGGAGTGAGATCAAATGTAAACTCCTCATAAAGAGAAAAAATTTTATAAGTTTTTTTAAAATAAAATTTTTGTAGTTTTTTTTCATTATTCTTATATGGTGATATTGTACCCCAAAATATAAAAAACCCTCGTCAGTGTAGTGCGCATGTGTAATATTATGATACACACTATTGTATATATGCAATATAAGACTAATACACACATCGAATACACATTAGAACAAATGTGTAATACAACATTAATGCATATGTGTACTTAATCAACTTTTGTTTTTATTTTTTATTTTTTTGCATATAATACAACACTACTTCACATATACGATAAAAAAATATTGAATATATGCAATTAAACACTATTAAACATAAATTTAATAGTAATACACATGTGTAATACAGAAGTATCGCACGGTAATATGTATGTGCATTGCAACCACTTTTTTTATATTATTTTTTTATTTTTTTACAGTGAAGAGTAACAAAATATAAAACTAATGGAAAAACGAAAATTTGAAATAATTTTTATTTTTAATGAAAAATAATTCTTTAGTAGTTTGTAAATTTTCTCCCTAAGGATGAATTTTCTCTTGATTCTCTCTCTCTCTCTCTCTCTATGTATATATATATATATATATATATAGAGAGAGAGAGAGAGAGAGAGTTGAGTTCTTTTGAGAACCACTTTGAGTTTTAAGAACTCAACCCAACAATTTTTTTTACAAATATGTTATATTATGTAGGTTACATGTACGTAAATTTGTTATTTTAATGTGCTACAGGTTGATACAATGAAATGCAAGGACATGAAAACAAGAACAACCTTAGTGACCTAAAATAGTTATAGTTTATTTTAGGGCCCCAAAGTTTCATGTATACCCTATATGCTATGTGCCCGCATTATTATATAGATTTCATTCATTTGCTCGAATTTGTATTTATAATATTTTATAACGTTGCATGTACACATATACACACAGAAACTCCGGGGATTATGCCTAAACATTTTTTTCTTTTACCTCTTAATTTTCAACGAATTTGTGATGTTTAAATTAAAATAATTCAGGTTTCGATATTTCATTCACCTTACAGATGGTTTTACGTGACATGTATATAGTAATTTGGAAGGGGACACACTAGTTTTTCGAACCTTTGTCCCCAAGGTTTTAAACCTAAGGGTAAGAAATGCGCTTAAATCACAATCAACTGTGGGGCCTGGTTTCTTACCCTGAGGGTTTGGAAAGGAAGTCAGAACTAATTAAGACAAAACATACCACACCAAACGTCATAAGAACCACCAAGGTCCCGGTGGTGTTTTGTAGAGCATACCACACCAAATGGTGGTGGAGGTCCAACCCTGTTATCATAAACTTCACCGCTTTGAAGAATACTTACCAAGTTGACGTGTTTTCTTGAAGTCGAGCTGATATGTTGCGGGTTTGTTGTGGTGTCACTTGGCAGCTGACCTGCATTTTTCTTCAATCATGCCACTTCTATAGCTAGCCGCCCTACATGTTTCTCCAATACTGCAGATGACTTGCCTCTAAGCTCATTTTGTTTCTGCATGTCTGTTACCATCTTCAACAATGCATCCAATTTTGTATGTGCAGACTCATCTTCATTACCCAAAAGCACTTTTATTTGGTCTTGATTCTGCCCACTTGAAGAATTCTTACCCATCTAATTGTCTCTTTTATACTCCCAACAATTGTTCTGATTATAGGAATTCTATTGATAACTGTTGTGATGATTATTACTTTGTTGTTGGTTCTGACTTGAGCCTTAAAGATTTGGGTTTGACTAGTTTGCAACATTCTTGTATCTGCAATTTGGGTGATTCCTTAAGCAGTGAAGTTTAAGACACAACCACCTTCTTCATCTTCATCTGCAATTCGGGTGGTATGTATTCTAATTACAAATCCTAACCCTTGGAATCTTTAACATCATACTTTTGATAATAATAAATAAAAGAATTTCGTTTATTTAGTGGTGTGTTATTATTTAGTTAAGTTAAATAAAATTAATAGAGTGTGGGCTTGGACAATAAAATATGGAATAAAGGATGGTGACGGGCCTTAGGTCCATGGGTTTAGGGGTATATAAACACCCTTAAACCTACCTAAACCCTAAAACCCTCATTTCCACCAACTTTTCCTCCACACACTCAAAACAAAAACAAAACATTCTTCTACCATTCGGACCAGATCCATTGTGAAAAAGTGAGTAGGTTCGGCTTGAATCTTTATCAAACGAATCAAGAAACACGTCTAGATTAACGTGTTGAACATGAGCGGAAGCAAAACCAAACCTAAAAGGTACGTTTAATATTAAAGGTTAAGCTTTTTACGCCGTTATGCCCTAAGATTTGATACTAAGGCAAATCGGGCCTTATTATGTAAGAAAAATGTAAACTTGAACTTAAACAAGATGTTTGGAATGAGACAGGACAAAAAAGTAACGCTTGCACCGGGTTAGTGAAAGAATACGATGTAGTTATATGATTCCATGTTCGGATCTTATCATAAACGGGCGGCGCTTTTATGAAATTTTATCCCAATCTTATAAAATTTAAGGGAGTTCTTTTGTACGTTACTGTTTGTTTCTCTTTCAGTTAACTCAATTTAATTTCATTTTAGTTTTTAATTTACTCTATCTTGTTTTGTTTGGTTTATCTCGAAATTACTCTACTCGAATCGTGTTACTTTAACTGGGTCCTTTTTTAATTTCAACATGGGATATTAGAAGGTTTTAGGCTACTTACCATTTCTAAGTCATTAAGAGCTTGGGCTGTTAGAAGGCTATGAGCCCATTATGAGTTCTCGACCCGTATTGGTTACAGTATAAATATCTTTTAGCCTATTTTATCAGTTTTCACTATCTTTTCAGGAATTCAAAAACTTAATTCTCTCTCTCAAGCCTTCTAGCCGAATACTAAACTATCCTCACTAATCATCTATTGGTGTTCATTTGATTGATTCACAGGTAATGAACAAGGTCATTAAACCAGTTGTTATTATGAGGCCTATGTACCGACAGATGCTTCTTTGATGTTATCATGAATTGGTTTCATGGACAGTTTGATACATAAAAGTGGAATCATGAGTAATTAGGGATTTCGGTGGACATCTTAGGGTTTAATGGAGCGTTTTCGGTTGATCATAATGGATTAGTTGAAGGTTTCATGGGGATTTCGGTGACTTGGAGAAGACGACATGTTTCCCAAGATGAAACTCAAGGGTTTTCTATCCACAACTGTCAGTGAGCTCTCGGTTGACTTTTGTTGACCAAGATCCCACTGTCTTGACCGAGAACGTGTGTTCTCGTTAGGTATTGACCGAGAACACCTGTTCTCGGTTGACCTCCTTTGACAGAAAACTCAATGACTTAACCGAAAACTCGTGTTTTCGGTCAGTCATTGACAGAGAACCCTTATTGTTGGTCGAGATCTCATTTTTGGAATTAAAAACTCACTGTTGGGCTTGATCCTTATTCTGTTTTATCCTTTGGGCCAACTAATGAGTCACTTGGGCCTTCAAATGATTTTTCTTTGGGTCTGCTTTTAACATTATGGCCCAAATCACTAATAGATTATGAACTGATTTTGAATATTATCAAATGAATCTATATGTCCACTAACTTGATTCGTTTGGTGCAATAATGGCTAATCTGACTCCATTAAAGTTTGTTGATACGCACAATATAGCTGGACATCTATATGATCCACCATTGGCTCACAAAGAATTCAAGTATATGATTGTCGGTCTCAACACGTGCAGGATTTCTCACACACTACGAGAAAATCCTGTTATATGCAAGAAGATGATCACGGAGTTTTAGAACAACGCTTCAATCAATCTACGAGGACAATATGGAGTCGTGTCTATAGACTCCAAAGTTCAAAAGAAGCCAGATAGTATCACTGAGGCTATCGTGAGACAGGTGTTGCTGTTTGGTGATCAACCTGATTACGCGACTGAGTACTCCACTGCTGATGTTACTCAGATTCTCACCATAATGGGTTACGAGGGCACCTATCCTCTGGCAATCAAGAAGCTATTTCACCCATACTGAAGATTTTTGATTCACTCGTTTTTCACCTGCGTGTCCGGTAGGAAAGGGGGCTCTCATGAGATAAGTCATATTCAGATGTCTGCTATCACTTCTCTGATCATGGATTGGAATTACAATTATTCCAAGTTCATTTTCAATGAAATGATGAGCAATTTGAAAGGGAAAAAGAAGGAGATGTTCCTTATGTATCCAAGATTCCTGTAGATGATCTTCGATTCTCACTACACCGATCTTGTCAAGTCTGTTGATACTTTAAATATGATGTCAATAGGACCCAATACCTTTGGGTTGATGAAACATAACAGAAAAGGATCCAAGATTGTATATCAGGGTCTCAATGATCTGGTGAAATTTGGAAGATTTGCAGAAACAGAAGCTGAGCCAGTTATAGCTCAGGTTGCTGATGAGCATGTGGCTCCAATTCAGTCACGTGTTGCGTCATTTGAAATTTCTGACGCTGAAAGTGAAGAAATAGAACATCGTAACTTGGAGACGTCTCCAAGTGCCCAACAGTTAGAGGATTTTGAAATATTTAAAGAACAACTTCAGTCAACCGCTCTGAAGCCTCCTCAGACAGCTGCTGAAAACATTGAAGAAAATATAGTTGTAGATCCATCCACAGACCTCGGTCCACGCAAACGAAGAAAGAAATATCCAAGGCCTGGCGTGCTGGTAAGTGAACATGAAACAACCACTACACCAACCACAGATGCAACAAATAGCCCACAACAACAAATTGCTCAACCTGAGTCACATGCTCTAGAAACACAAGCTGAACAAGATACATCTACTGCTAAGCCATCATTTCAAGATCTGTTGTCTAGTGATTTTGTTAGTGATTTTGATTTTGAATCAGATATTCCGCACACTGATGAGGCCAAAATTCCATTTAATGATGCTCCCTCCAGCTCATCAGGCCCAGAAAATCAAGGTCAGTCAAGTTCAAATGTTACAGAAAAGATTGCTGAGATTCATGTCATGCAAGAAAAATTTATGCAGAAAAAGGGCAAGGGTATTGTGTTAGAAGAAGATGCTCCGGTTGACGTGCAAGCTCTCCAACGTCAAGTTTTTGAGCTCGAACAAGATTCAGTTGTTAAAGATGTTCGTATTCAAGAGCTGGAAGTAGGTAACTCTGATAAAGATTCCAAGATCAAAGAACTACAATCCAACATGGGAGAATTAATGGCTTTGTATCTTGACATCCAACAAAAGCTGTTTCAGAAGTTTGGAGATGAGTTTAAAGGCAGTGATAATGTGGCCTCTAAAATTCCCAACGTTAATCAAGGTGGCAGCTCTACTACTCGCCCTGTAGAGAACATTGATGAGTCTGAGACATTGAAACAATATATGGACGCACCACCAATCTCCAAAGAAAAGTCCGATATAGTTCAGAAAAGATTGCTGGTAATGAAGAAATCAAATCAATATGTCCAATCATCAGATCATCCAGATAAATTCATTGTCACTTTCTGATGTACATAAAAATATATATCTTTTCGGCATCAAATAATCTCTAAAAACTGCAATTTCTATCAAATAACATAGCATAAAATACTACTTATCATAATAAAATGTAATTTCAGGTGAAACCAAGCCCCAAACGAAGAAACAAATGAAACGACAAAGAAAAACATAAGAAAACACAAGAAAAACAAAGAAACACGCCACCATGCCTCAAGAAACACGCCCCCATGCTTCTGAACACCAGAAAAGACAAAAAAAATTAGCACGTGTCAATAAAAAGCACGGGGACGTGCCTCTCAACCACGGGGCCGTGGCCACCTCTCAGAAAAGAGGAAAAGAATTAGCACATGTCATAAAAAGACACGGGGCCGTGCCTCAGGAAGTACGGGGCCGTGGTCACCTTTCAGAAACGAAAAAAAATTAGCACATGTCACTAAAAAGCACGGGCCCGTGCCTCAGGAAACACGGGGTCGTGGTGAGTCATCATGTACGATCTGACAACATGCAACTGGGACACGTAGACAAGAGGTTGTGCTTAATAAGCACGGGGCCGTGCTTTCTTCTCCAGACAGCCTATAAATAGTGGCTCTTGTGCCATTTGAAGAGTGTGCCTTGAAAAGAATTCTATCCGGTTCTCTCTTATAAAAACACACACTAACACTAACATAGAAGATTTAGTGGAGAGTTTGAAGGCTTGGAGGTCATCGCCATCAACCATCATCATCACCATCATTAAGAAGGAAGATTCATCTACATTTGGTTAGATCATTCCAAGTTTAATCTTGTATTTGTTATCATCATTCATCTTAATGTTTATCATAATGCTCATTATGAGCTAAACTTATTTTACCATCTAAAATCTTTGAAGAAGCTTTGTTTTACTTGATAATTATACAAAACATGTGGTGTAGTCTAGTAAAGTACATGGTTATATTACAATTTTTTTTATGGGAAATGTTTCACCATCTTAAATCACTAATTCAAAGTTGGTGGTTGTCAATTTTATTGGCAATCGTTCATGATCGATTCATGTTCATGAAAGATAGAAATACTTTGATACATTATCGAAACAGGGATCCTTATATTGTACTTAGAAATGATGAGATATAAGTTATGATGTATTTCTCTAAGTCTTGGTAATCCGAAAATGGCTTTGCTTAGGATATCATGCTAGTTAAAGAAATCATATGTTAATGGAATGTGTAATTATAACCTACATAAATCAACCAAGGGGAGGTTGTGTGAGTTAACTACAACCACCCGAAGTTTTTAGAATTGGTATTTGAGAAATCAAAGTCAATCCTAATCTTTCTACTTAACGAAACTATTTGCCAACTTAAATTAACATTCTTGAGGTAACATGACATTAGGAAAGGATGGACTTTAAAATGCGCATGTTACCTCCTTAGTGCCAAAGATGCTCACTTAAGGTTTAAGGAGCTATCTATCATATATTGCTACGGCAAGTTTACCACATGTTTGAATATAAATTATCAATGCTAAAATGGAGTGGATTCTTGATCTTAGATGGTAACCTTCACGTAATTGAAATACTCGTTTAGAATCTCTCTTCTTGGTCACCTATATTATATACAAGTATTTATATTTTATAAAAATTTCAAAAATTAACCCCAAAATGATTAAAACATCCGATTAAAGTAATTCAACGATTTATTATTAGAAACATTTGTGTCCACGGATCGATACTTGGTTCTTACCAATACTATTCTACATATACGATAGGTACACTTGCCTATTTTGTGTGTGTTTAGTCTTTGTAGAAATCACTTTTATAAATTTAAAACACGATCTTGTGCAAAAGCAAAATCATCCATCTCTTTCATATTAAACCGCACGCACATACGTACGCATCAGAGTTTTTGGCGCCGTTTCCGGGGACACGGTGCGTTTCTAAGAACGATCCAAGTTTTAATTTAATCATTGTCTATAATGGTACAAAATTTTTTAAACTTTTATTTTACTTTACTTTATTTTTTTATTAACTATTATACTATATAATTTTACGGCTAGCCTAATTTTAACTTTTGTTTACCTAATCTTTACTTTAACATTAACTAATATAGACCTTAGTTTAAAATAGCTTAGCCTAACTCGTTGTTTAACTTAGAATAACCTTTAGTACTAAATTTAACTAACTTTCACTTTAGTGTTTAATTTTGATTTAGTCCCATGTATGTCCTCTACTTTTGAGCCTGAGCTTATTTCTCCAATTTCTGAACCGGAACGACTCTTTCGTCGACGAGCACGTAAACGGATAGCAGAAACGGCCAAAGCAATCAAGGACTAATCAGTAGACGCCACCACATCAGGAGAAAATAAAACCGAAGAAATGATGACGGCCCAGAATAATGAGCCGAACATGAG
The DNA here is from genome assembly GCF_021521415.1 of Bidens hawaiensis. Lineage (NCBI taxonomy): Eukaryota > Viridiplantae > Streptophyta > Magnoliopsida > Asterales > Asteraceae > Bidens > Bidens hawaiensis. The sequence continues at coordinate 23,868 of NW_027495966.1, forward strand.
CCAGTCTGCCAAGCCAACTCTCGAAGGCTACGGCAATGGAGTGGCTCCACCCGAAATCACCTAAAATTTCGAAATCAAATCAAGCACCATTCATATGGTGGAAAATTCAGTTCAATTTCATGGTCTCCTCGACGAAGACCCTCTTTCTCACATATCTAGATTCCTACGAATCTACGAAACCTTCAAAATTCAAAACTGTTCTGATGATCAAATCAAGCTTAAACTCTTTCCTTTCTCTCTAAAGGGCCAAGCTCTGGAATGGATAGAATCTATTTTCTCTGGTTCCATCACCAATTGGGACCAGATGGTTGAACAGTTTTTCCTCAAATATTTTCCGTCTGACAAAACTGCCAAATACCGAGCCAGCATTACTGGATTCCGGAACGATGATGTTGAATCGTTACACGCAGCATGGAAGAGATACAAAAGTCTTCTGAGAAGATGCCCACATCATGGACTGAGCGTATGGTTACAAGTACAAACTTTCTTTGACGCACAATCCAGTCACAACAAACAGGCCATTGACCAAATAGTTGGTGGAGACCTGGGATCCAAATCACCTAACGAAGCATTTGAAGTCCTGGAAAAGGCTGCAAGGAAGAGTTTCGCTTACAACCCACCAAGATCATCACCAACGCATAAAGGAATACATCACGTTGATTCCAATACTCTTGTCACAGCACAGCTTGAAGCCCTTTCTAAAAAATTCGAACAACTTCAAGCTGAGCTATCAAAAACCAGACTCATATGTGACACTTGTGGAGAAAATCATAAGACGGGTGACTGTAAACAAGTCATCATGGCCATGGAAGAAGTCAATTTCATCGCTCGATAGAACAACGCTTTCAGCAACAACTACAATCCAGGATGGAGAAACCACCCGAATTTTAGCTGGAAAGACGGAGGTAACACTCAACCTTTACCAGGATTCGAAAAAAGACCGATGAATCAATCCTTCCAGCCTTAACCACAATTCCAAGATCAAAGTTCCAGTAGTCATCAAAATCCGAGCTACTCAAAAATCGAAGAAATGTTGATTCAAATCATGACCAACACAAACGAAGTAGAAAAGAAGGCCGACTCAAGAGCTGTTGATATTAGCAGAGTATTGTTAAAACATGACGCTGACCTACAAAGTCAACAAGCATCATTGCGGTATCTAGAAACTCAGATCAGACAGATTGCCTGACAATTGTCTGAAAGACCACCCGACGCTCTTCCAAGCAACACTATAACAAACCCAAATGCAGCATCCAACGTTGTTACATTAAGAAGTGGCACAACCACTATTGCCTTACCAACTTCAGAACCAGTTATGGAGAAGGAATCCCCTGAGAAAACGCTAGAAGACTGATCCCAACAGGCACCATACAACTTAAGGAACCAGTCCAAACTTATGTTTCACCTATTCCATACCCTGGACGTCTGAAACTGGAGAGATTGGAAGCTCAGTACGAGAAGTTTTTAGAACTCTTCAAACAACTCCACATTCAACATCCCTTTCTTTGAAGCCATTGCTCAAATGCCGAAATATGCAAAGTTTCTTAAAGAAGTGCTGACCAATAAAAGGAAGCTGGAGGAACCCTCACACGTCACCTTGAGTAAAGAATGCTCAGTTGTCCTCCAAAGCAAGCTGCCACCGAAAATGACCAATCCAGGGAGTTTTACTATCCCTTGTCTCATAAGAAATTTGTCTGTTAGCAATGCCCTGGCTGAACTAGGAGCTAGTATTAATTTAATGCCTTATGCGGTTTTTGCAAAACTAGGGATAGGAGAACCAAAGCCCACCGGCTTGAGCATTCAGTTAGCTGACCAATCCATTAAATATCCTCGAGGCATTGTTGAAAACATGCTTTTCAAACAAGTTTGTTTTCCCAATAGATTTTGTGATTCTAGACATGGAGGAAGACAAAAGTGTACCGCTGATTTTAAGAAGACCCTTTTTAGCCACCGCAAAGGCAATTATTGATGTTTGCACCGCCAAACTCACTCTCAGGGTTAATGACGAGGCAATCACTTTTGACATAGGAAAATCTGTGCAATATCCGCAACATCAGATGACACATTATACTGTGTTGACATCATCGATTCTATCGTAAGTTGCTATGTGCAGAAATCTTCCCTTAATACCTCATTAGAAACACAAATCTTAACTGACACTATTACCAAACCCATTTTAGAAAACGATAATCTCAATACTGTGAATGCAATGAAAAATCAAAACCATCAATCGAAGAACCACCAGCCTTAGAATTAAAATAACTACCAAACCATCTCGAATACGCCTTTATGGAAAAGGAATCTCAACTCCTAGTAATTATTTCATCTCACCTTTCTAAAGAAGAGAAAGATGAACTTCTTAAGGTTCTTAAAAACCATAAGAAGGCCATCGCATGGAAGATCATGGATATCAATGGCATCAGTCCCTCCTTTTTTACTCACAAAATTCTCATGGAGTAAGAATACAAACCCGGGGTCCAACATCAAAAACGCTCAATCCAAACATTCAAGATGTGGTGAAGAAAGAAGTAATCAAACTCCTTGATGCTGGATTAATCTACCCAATCTCATATTCACCTTGGGTTAAACCCATTCAAGTAGTGCCTAAGAAGGGAGGAGTGACGGTCATAATGAACGAGAAGGACGAGCTGATACCAATGAGAACCATCACAGGCTGGCGAGTTTGCATTGACTACGGGAAACTTAATAACGCCACAAGAAAAGATCATTTTTCACTTCCTTTTATCGATCAAATTCTTGAGCGATTATCTGGAAAAATGTTCTACTGTTTTCTTGATGGATTCTCCGGATACTTTCAAATTCCCATAGCTCCTGAGGATCAGGAGAAAACCACCTTCACATGTCCATACGGAACCTTCGCCTACCGAAGAATGCCATTTGGATTATGTAATGCTCCAGCCACCTTCCAAGGTTGCATGGTGGCCATCTTTCATGAAATGATCGAGCACTCTATGGAAGTTTTGATGGACTAATTCTCAGTCTTTGGAGACTCCATTGATCATTGTCTAAAAAACCTAGACAAAATGTTGGCTAGGTGTGAAGGAGTAAACTTAGTACTCAACTGGGAAAAATGCCACTTTATGGTCAAAGAGGGCATTGTTCTCGGTCATAAGATATCCCAAACAGGACTAGAAGTTGATAGGGCCAAAATAGAAACCATATCCAAACTTCCACCACCAACTTCAGTCAGAGCCATTAGAAGTTTTCTAGGTCACGCAGGTTTCTACCGCCGCTTCATAAAAGACTTTTACAAAATTTCTAGACCTATGACCAAACTTCTGGAGAAAGACTGTAACGATTCCGACGAAACCCGGTATACCCTAACCGGTAGACGATAGTTACGTCATATTTTATGTCGGGTACATGAGTTACCATGGTAATTATACGAGAATACATGGTTCACTGTACTGATTGTACGTGAATATATAATTCATCGTATTGAATATGCGATTAATCGATCGATAGTTATTGAAACCCGAACGAATCGAGGGTTCAATTATAGACGAGATATATGATATTTAGTGATGTTACGAAGTATTAAAGCTTCGGGATAAGTGGATTAAAGCACAGAAAAAGGATTTCGATTTAATAGTACGTCGGTGCATTAAACGAAACCTTTAATACCAAACCGAGCAAGAGATGATCGATCAAGCCGAAAAAGATGCGCGATAATTAATGATATGATGTTTTAAGTTAATAAATGTCATGGTTTAAGTTTTTAAAGTTCTTAAATCGGTTTTATATAAATTTCATTTTTAAGCCGAAAAACGACCGTTTTAACCCCGTTTTAAGCCGAATTAAACATTTAACCGAAAAATGAACTGAACCAGATTATCCAAAACATTATCCGGATTACGGGAATCCAATTGTGTGGCTAAGAATAGAGAGGTGGGCCCCACCCCACCCCCCACATAGTGCCGATCGGAATGGGGAAGCCTCCCCTAGCTCTCATTTCTTTTTTTTACACAAATCCTTCAAGATCCATCAATCCTCTCCAAAGTATGAACTCAAAACCGATATTTGGAGCAAGAAAACCGAGGTAAAAACCGAGTTAATCACGTGTTCATCTTCGTTTCTTGAGTTTGTTTGCAAGAAAATGAGGTTTCAAAGATGAGAACCGATTCTTGCATGATCAAGTGATGTATACGGGTTATACAAGGGATCTTGGTCCAAGAAAGGAGTTAAACGAATCAAAAACGAATTTTTACGGTTAAATCTTTGTTTTTGGAATCATAACCGAAACCATGAAAGAAATGGCTTGATCGTGAGTCTAACTTGCTTGGTATTGTGGTATGTTGGTTGTAGGTTCTGTATTTAGTGGTAGATAAGGCGGAAAGACGAGTTTGTAGCTTGTAGTGGCGGAAAACGAAAGGTATATTCGGTTATATTCGGTGTTTGTGTTTTGGGACAGATTGTTGATGGTTTAGAGTTGGGTCATGAACTTTTACAGGGATGTTCTACACATAAAAATAAGAGTTCTGTGATGTTTTGGTAATTTTTGGACAAAGGATGAATATTTGGTGAATTTAATGCTCGGTTTTGGCCAAAAATGGTGAAAAATAGTTAAATATCATAACAAATTCTGTAAAATTTCAGATAAGCTTTTTATATCATTTATAAGTCACACACAAAATTTGAGGTCAGTTGGAGAAGTCTAAGTATGCTTTTCGGTTAAACGAGTTCTTGGGTTTTCTAGCTCGGTTTTAGTGAAAATGGCATGTAAAAGAAGATTTTGGTTCTGAAAACATTACAGGGGACTATGTGGATGGCAGGGGACTTCCAGGAAAAATTTGGGATTTTTCTAAGGTCGTTTGGTATTTACGACATATTTAGTGTTTAAACGGTGTTTAAAAATAGATAAATAATTTTTAAATATAAAATTTATTTCTGGAAATATTTTTATAAAATTCCCCACTGTCAAAAAGTGATTTGTGCAAAATTTCAAGATCCGAGACTAAACGGATAATTATTTGTGCTAATTATCAAACTTTTAAAGTTAAAACGCGTAAACCGGTAAAGTTCGTCTAAACGAACTGACTGGTGCATAAAAACCCTAAAAATGAACTATTTTCATATAATAGAGTTAAACAAGTAAAAATGAATCATCCGAAAATAATTCGGATGATTTGGGTATTTTTACCCGATTTAACAGTTTCCGGTGCACTAAAGACGGAAACGGGTCCCGCGGCCAATCGGGGCGTCTAAACCGAGCTCAAAATTCACAACTTTACTTAAACTATCAGTCAACGACTATTTTCGGGTCGTGTGTGAGCAAACTCATTTTTGAAACATAAAAACGGGTAACCGTGCTAGGCACGCAAAACGGGGAAAACAAGCTATTAGAAAATTTGACTGTTGAACTCTAAACGACATCACAATCTGAGTCCGGAGAAGTGTTTCTGGGTTAACCTTTCCCCCAGAACGGGTACAGTGCTGGGTTAACAGTGTCCCCAGATGTACCGGTTAACTTGGTTAAAGTTATATTAATAATGAGTGTATAGTAACGATCGTAGGGATCATATTACAGATTGGACGTGTTAACTGATAATGATTGTTGTTACCTGCTTGCATGTGCTAAGGTGAGTTTCACGAGCCCCTTTTTCTGAACTGTTTTCGAATATTTTCTCGGGGCGGAAGCATGTTTTTACTGAAATGTTTAAGTACATACTGAACGCATGGATTTGCGTGGATTTATACATATTTTATTGTACGGGAATCGTACGGAAATGTACTAAGATGGTAATTGTCTGAGTTGCTAACATTCTAAGGCCCCGGAACACGAGTGATTAACTGAAAGCCGGTAGAGTGTGGATAGTACTATTGGTTTGACAAACCCAACTGGTCCGGCATGGATTTGCTGATGTTTCTCAGCCAGTTGCACATGTCTATTTTGTTGTTATTTATTTTGCTATGTAATGTTAGACATAGCGGTTTGGGGCAGTTCCGTGGGCGGGGGATATGCCACGGGCCCGTGGGCGGGGGATATGCCACGGGGGTTGTGTGTGATAGTCAGAGGTTTCACTTGTGGGCTCAGCATAATTACATCGTAATTCTGGGTTAATATTGCCCCCGGAATGAGTACAGTACTGGGTTAACAGTGTCCCCAGATAATATTATATTTTGATATGGATTTATCATGGTTTACTCAAATTGTGAAACTCACCAACTATTCGTAGTTGACCCGTTTTCTCACATGCTTTTCAGGTACAATTAAGATGAAGTGATTGCTTACGTGCTAAGTGCTTGATGTGTGTAAGATTTGCGTGCAGGATATTAGGATACATTATAACAAATAGAATTGTGTATCGTATTGTATGATGTGTGTATCACCTAGACGGTAATGAAATACAAGATAATGTAATTTGAAGTATATTAATGTATTCAGTTTTCTTTATAAACAATGTGGTTGATATCAGACGAGTCTGTCGCACCTCGTTTACATTTTCGCTGCGGTTACGGGGTGTTACAAAGACGCACCCTTCGTCTTCTCTGAAGAATGTGTTGAATCATTCAACATATTAAAAGACAAACTTGTCAACGCACCAATCATGACTACACCCGATTGGACCCTTCCATTCGAAATCATGTGTGATGCAAGTGACTTTGCAGTTGGAACCGTACTCGGACAACGCAAAGAAAATAGTTTCACCCAATTTACAATGAAAGTAAAACTCTTAATGATGCACAAGAAAATTACACCACAACAGAGAAAGAGTTATTAGAATGCCCAGCTTCAGAAGAACTTTACAAAGAAATTATCAATGATAAGTTTCCACATGAAGTTCTCATGCATATCCAAGCATTCATACAGGAGAAAGACGAAAGTCCTTGGTTTGCTGACTTCGCGAACTATGTAGCTTGTAGAATCCTAAGAAAAGGACTTAGTCATCAACAACGGAAGAAATTCTTTTCCGACCTTAGGTTCTACTTCTGGGAAGATCCATACTTGTTTAGGATAGGTGCCAATCAGGTTATTCATAGGTGTGTAGCAGGAAAGGAAGCCTTAGGTATTCTCAAACACTGCCATGAAGAACTAACTGGTGGACACCACGGTACCGCCACTACGGTCAGAAAAGTGTTTGATGCATGATTCTTCTAGCCCACCATATACAAATATACACATGCTTTGATCCAAGCATGCGATGCTTGTCAAAGAGCCGGAAACATCTCAGCCAAAAATGAGATGGCTCAGAAAGGCATTCAAATTTGTGAAGTCTTTGATGTATGGGGAATAGATTTCATGGGCCCATTTCCTAAGTCTTTCGGAAATAAATACATCCTTGTTGCAGTCGACTACGTATCTAAATGGGTAGAAGCACAAGCTCTTCCCACTAACGATGCTCGAGTAGTTGTACGATTTCTGAAAAAGTTATTCTCACGATCCGGTACTCCAAAAGCCCTTATCCGCGACAGAGGTACTCACTTCTGTAGTGTTTTAATGGACAAAGACTTAGCACGATATGGAGTTCACCACCGACTGGCAACGCCATATCACCCTCAGACCAGTGGGCAAGTAGAGATCTCAAATCGAGGAATAAAAAGGATTTTAGAAAGGACCATAAGAATAAATTGCAAAAATTGGACAGAAAAGTTAGATGACGCTTTATGGGCCCTCAGGACGGCTTACAAAACCCCACATAGGAACATGTAACATCCCGAAATTTTTTATTTTGATAAATAAAAGAAAGTTATGTTTAGTAATTTCACGTTTTAGTTATTTAATGTCGAGTAAGGAACGGGTCTTGGGCTTAGTTATTTTATGAACTCGGCCTGTCTCGACCCGTAGGAAGCCAACCCGAGCCTAACCAAACCCGTAGTATATAAACGAAAGTTCTTGACACTTCCACCATTTTCACCATCTTCCTTCACTTACACCCACCCAAACACTCTCATTTCTAGAGAGAGAAGCTAGAGAGAGAAAGTTCTCAAATCACAAATCCGAGTCCACAATCTAGTTCCTAATCGTTTTTGGTAAGTCCCTCTCGAAAATCATCCGTTTTCATAACCATTTTCGAGCTCAAATCGAGCAAAAACTCCCTATTTTCGTAACTTGAGTTTTCGGGTCAAAAACCGCCTTGTTTTGGTGTCAAAATGCAAGCTTTTGTGTTTAAAAGTACTAGGAATCGATAGCCCTTTCAATCCCGAGCATTTCCATGTCAAAAACTTCGATTTTGGGTCAAAAATCTGGAAAATCTGGAAAACCCGTGGGTTTCTCCGTCGCCCAGCTTGAAGGAGTCGAATCAGACTCATTCGATCGAACCAGTCGATCGAATCAGTCCATTCGATCGAATGCGTAGATCGAACAAGTCCAGTCGACCGAATAGGGAAGCAACCGAATGGTCTCCAACTCATTCGATCGAATGAGTTTTGTATTCGATCGAATGAGTGTTGTATTCGATCGAACGTGTTCCTATTCGATCGAACGTGTTCCTGTTTGATCGAACGTGTTCCTATTCGATCGAACGTGTTGTATTCGATCGAACGTGTTCCTATTCGATCGAACGTGTTCCTATTCGATCGAATCAAGCCAGAACCAAGCTGTTTCCAAGTTCGCCTAAGGTTTAACTTCGCCTGAAGCGAAGTTCGTCTATAAAATAAATTAAAAACCTAATGGAAAATGTGTTAAGGCAGTTATCGAAAACGAGTAGTAGTAGTTAATTGATATGTGTAAATATTATACAGTTAGCCGAGCCCAGTTAAAGAAAGGAATTACGATCAACGGCGAGCGTAACAGGATCCAGGTGAGTTTCTAGCCCCATTTCCTTGTTATGTTTTCGGGGCTGTGTGCATACTCGATGTGAAGTGTGAATCCACTTACTTTAAGTGGTAAGTGTATGCTATAGATGTTATATGAGGTATATATTTATAATGCTTGTCGGTACGTGAACGATCTTCGGATATTGCACGTATCGCCAAGGATAGCGATTGCCAAGTGGTTGATAGTGTGTATGAATGATGTGATGTGACTTGTTCACTACGTAAATACTAAACTAATATGAGTGTGACCGAGGCAGGTTGAGGTAGAGTGTGTTAGAGGTAGCAGGAGTCTAGTAAGGGTGTTAGTGGCATAGCGTGAGTGCGTGATAGGGAAAGCCTATACGTGCCTTCGTTATTAAGTGGCATAGCGTGAGTGCGTGATAGGGAAAGCCTATACGTGCCTTCGTTATTAAGTGGCATAGCGTGAGTGCGTGATAGGGAAAGCCTATACGTGCCTTCGCTATTAAGTGGCATAGCGTGAGTGCGTGATAGGGAAAGCCTATACGTGCCTTCGTTATTAAGTGGCATAGCGTGAGTGCGTGATAGGGAAAGCCTATACGTGCCGTTGTAATTAAGTGGCTAAGCTGTAGGGGTAATTAAGTGGTTAAACAGTGGCATGTTAGACAGTGGACTATGTGTCTTCGGATACGTATATATATATTGTATGAAGTGGTTGTATGATAAGTTGCTTGATTAACTAGAACTCACTCAGCGTAGCTGACTTTTAGTATGCACGCAGGTGAGCTGATTATAGAGTTAGCATGAGGATGACACACGGCATGGATTGAACGGCTGGCATCTGAAGAAAGAAGTAAAGATGTTTTAAATATAAAGTTTTGTGTTATGGTATCAAAGAAAAGATTGAATGATTTGTAACAAATGATTGATGTTTTATATTCCGCGAAAAGTTTTAATAAACTCTGATTTGAAGAACTGTGTTTATGAGTAAATCCGACGCGAAAGTAGGGCTTCCGGTAACGGGGCCTTACAAGTTGGTATCAGAGCATAAGTTCGAGAGATTTAAGCATCCTACATGCTTAGACTCGAACAGAAAATGGGATTTAAGTAAGAAAGGAAAGAAGATGCCAGTTCAAGAATGCCATGTGTCGCTCAAGCAAGATCAGTAAAGGTAAGGTGTATGATTAAATGATATATGTTAATGAGAAAAGAAAGATATGTGAACGTTAGGGATAGGAATAATTGATTGTTTGATTTGACAAACTGCTTATGTAGAACCAGCACAAATGGACTCATAAAGGGAAGTGTATAGGACACGGAAAGTAACGTGATCAGCTAATCACAACTGGCCACTGTTATTACCTGTTAGCCTTACTATCCTTGTACTAGATAGATCCTTGAGTGATGATGTTTGTGTTTTCCCTTTTAGATTACGATGGCTGGAGCTGGAGAATTTGTTGAAACTGGGGGTCGCACTGGGCGTCGTGGCAGGCCTCGTCTTGTCCGGCAACCCTCGGTGGAAGAAGCTTCCCACACCGAAGATGAAGGAAGCGCAGCTGGAGGAGACCAGAACAACAACGAAGAAGTTCAACTTAGCCCTGCAGTTCAAGCAGCCATTGTTCAAGCTGTAGTTGCTGCTGTGAAGAACCTGAATCCCGAAGGGTCTGCTGGAAGCCGTGAACGAACCGTTGAAGGGGCAGGTGGTAATAATAGAAAGAATGACGAGAGGGAAAGGGATAACTCGAGTGAGGTAAAGTCTGTGAAAGATGATGAAAGGAAGAGGGGCCGAGGCGGTTGCAACTATAAGTCCTTCAAAGGTTGTGACCCGCCTAAGTTGACTGGTTTGGGAGACGCAATCGCTACCCTTCAGTGGATAACCGCCATGGATAAGGTTATCCGCATTAGCGAGTGTCGTCCTGACCAAGCAGTGGGTTATGCCACTCAGTCATTTGAAGATGAGGCCATGTACTGGTGGGAAACGGTCGAACAAAGGAAGACCCGAGAGGAGATTAAGGCCATGAGGTGGGATGACCTTAAGGAGTTAGTGATGAAAAGGTTCTGTGCTGATGCTGAGGTTGAGAGGGCGAGATGAAGTTTCTGAATCTAAAGGCGGACAAGATGACACATCGTGAGTACACCACTGAATTCAACCGCATGTCTAGGTTGGTACCTGACATGGTGAACACCGAGGCGAAACGGATCAAGTGCTACGTTAGAGGACTTCCCCAGAAGGTCCGCATGTTGGTCAGGGCCAACAAACCTGTTACCTTTGAGTCTGCGGTCGAGTTGGCGGAGATAGTCTATGATGATCTGGCGGCGGATGATGTGGGAGTGGAAGATGAGGGAAAAGGGAAAGGAACTAAAAGAGCTGGGGATATCGTGGAACATGCAGGGAGAAGGACACAGAAGATGGCAGGGAGTGGAGCATGTAAGGTGTGTGGAAAGATGCACTTGGGGGAATGCAAGGCTGGTCCAAACCAGTGCTACCGATGTGGGAGGGAGGGGCACCTCTCCCGTGAATGCACCGAGGACCAGAAGTGTTATAGGTGTGGTAAGTCAGGTCACATAGCTAGGGAGTGTAGAGAAGCCGTGGCAGTGAGGGAAGGAAGAGGAAACGCGTGAAGGGATGGTCTATTAGCTGCTGAGGAGGTTGCAGGAGAATAAGTGGCATGTCACAGTTGTTTTATGTTTAGTAGTTAAAGAGTGTTTTATGTTACAGTTGAACCTATGTTGTTTAGCAAGCTTGAATGATTTCCTTTTATGTTATGAAGTACTTGTGACTTCTTGTGCTTTAGTATGAACGATCTATGAATTTAACTTGAATGCATGTTGGTTATAATAAATAGTTGTGTGATGGTAAAGCGTGTAAATATAAGAAGTTTTCCGTTTATAGGGAATAAGTTAGGTTTCGGGGGCGAAACCTCTTTAAGGAGGGAAGACTTGTAACATCCCGAAATTTTTTATTTTGATAAATAAAAGAAAGTTATGTTTAGTAATTTCACGTTTTAGTTATTTAATGTCGAGTAAGGAACGGGTCTTGGGCTTAGTTATTTTATGAACTCGGCCTGTCTCGACCCGTAGGAAGCCAACCCGAGCCTAACCAAACCCGTAGTATATAAACGAAAGTTCTTGACACTTCCACCATTTTCACCATCTTCCTTCACTTACACCCACCCAAACACTCTCATTTCTAGAGAGAGAAGCTAGAGAGAGAAAGTTCTCAAATCACAAATCCGAGTCCACAATCTAGTTCCTAATCGTTTTTGGTAAGTCCCTCTCGAAAATCATCCGTTTTCATAACCATTTTCGAGCTCAAATCGAGCAAAAACTCCCTATTTTCGTAACTTGAGTTTTCGGGTCAAAAACCGCCTTGTTTTGGTGTCAAAATGCAAGCTTTTGTGTTTAAAAGTACTAGGAATCGATAGCCCTTTCAATCCCGAGCATTTCCATGTCAAAAACTTCGATTTTGGGTCAAAAATCTGGAAAATCTGGAAAACCCGTGGGTTTCTCCGTCGCCCAGCTTGAAGGAGTCGAATCAGACTCATTCGATCGAACCAGTCGATCGAATCAGTCCATTCGATCGAATGCGTAGATCGAACAAGTCCAGTCGACCGAATAGGGAAGCAACCGAATGGTCTCCAACTCATTCGATCGAATGAGTTTTGTATTCGATCGAATGAGTGTTGTATTCGATCGAACGTGTTCCTATTCGATCGAACGTGTTCCTGTTTGATCGAACGTGTTCCTATTCGATCGAACGTGTTGTATTCGATCGAACGTGTTCCTATTCGATCGAACGTGTTCCTATTCGATCGAATCAAGCCAGAACCAAGCTGTTTCCAAGTTCGCCTAAGGTTTAACTTCGCCTGAAGCGAAGTTCGTCTATAAAATAAATTAAAAACCTAATGGAAAATGTGTTAAGGCAGTTATCGAAAACGAGTAGTAGTAGTTAATTGATATGTGTAAATATTATACAGTTAGCCGAGCCCAGTTAAAGAAAGGAATTACGATCAACGGCGAGCGTAACAGGATCCAGGTGAGTTTCTAGCCCCATTTCCTTGTTATGTTTTCGGGGCTGTGTGCATACTCGATGTGAAGTGTGAATCCACTTACTTTAAGTGGTAAGTGTATGCTATAGATGTTATATGAGGTATATATTTATAATGCTTGTCGGTACGTGAACGATCTTCGGATATTGCACGTATCGCCAAGGATAGCGATTGCCAAGTGGTTGATAGTGTGTATGAATGATGTGATGTGACTTGTTCACTACGTAAATACTAAACTAATATGAGTGTGACCGAGGCAGGTTGAGGTAGAGTGTGTTAGAGGTAGCAGGAGTCTAGTAAGGGTGTTAGTGGCATAGCGTGAGTGCGTGATAGGGAAAGCCTATACGTGCCTTCGTTATTAAGTGGCATAGCGTGAGTGCGTGATAGGGAAAGCCTATACGTGCCTTCGTTATTAAGTGGCATAGCGTGAGTGCGTGATAGGGAAAGCCTATACGTGCCTTCGCTATTAAGTGGCATAGCGTGAGTGCGTGATAGGGAAAGCCTATACGTGCCTTCGTTATTAAGTGGCATAGCGTGAGTGCGTGATAGGGAAAGCCTATACGTGCCGTTGTAATTAAGTGGCTAAGCTGTAGGGGTAATTAAGTGGTTAAACAGTGGCATGTTAGACAGTGGACTATGTGTCTTCGGATACGTATATATATATTGTATGAAGTGGTTGTATGATAAGTTGCTTGATTAACTAGAACTCACTCAGCGTAGCTGACTTTTAGTATGCACGCAGGTGAGCTGATTATAGAGTTAGCATGAGGATGACACACGGCATGGATTGAACGGCTGGCATCTGAAGAAAGAAGTAAAGATGTTTTAAATATAAAGTTTTGTGTTATGGTATCAAAGAAAAGATTGAATGATTTGTAACAAATGATTGATGTTTTATATTCCGCGAAAAGTTTTAATAAACTCTGATTTGAAGAACTGTGTTTATGAGTAAATCCGACGCGAAAGTAGGGCTTCCGGTAACGGGGCCTTACAGAACAACACCATTCAAACTTGTTTATGGGAAGGCATGTCATCTACCCGTAGAACTAGCACACAAAGCGTGGGCTCTGAGAGCAGTGAATTTTGATCTAATGTCCGCCAGTAAAAACCGAGAAGATCAAATTCACGAGCTCAAAGAACTAAGAGCACTGGCATATGAAAATTCCTGGTCTTACAAAGAAAAGACTAAATGTTTACACGGCACCCATTTAAAAGGAAACAAAAAATTTCAAGTTGGCGACCGTGTACTGTTATATAACACACGTTTACGTCTTTTCCCAGGAAAGTTGAAATCTCGTTGGACAGGTCCACACAAAGTTGAATCAGCTTTTGACTATGGGACAGTTGAGATTTCAAATTCTGACGGCCTCAAGTTCAAAGTTAATGGACATCGATTAAAACCATACATTGATGGACCATTCGAGACCGTCTCGAAGCTACTAATCCTCCACCATAACTGATGAACAAATTGGAAGTAGGGTCTGACCAAGACCCTGATTAAACTAGGCATTGTAAAAAAATATAATAATAATAGAAAAATAAATAAATAAATAAAATTTATAATAATAAGTTTCAATATTATTATGATGTTTGTTGGTTGTGTGCAGTTTTTTTTAGGTACACTACAGGAAAACGGAAGAAAAACAGGGGACGCTCTGTCGAAATTTCGTTGGCCCGTAGGGAAGTTCCTTTCCATTTTACCCTCCATACTTCATATGAATCTTATTGTTAATCTTTTTATGAATCTTTTCACATTGAGGACAATGTGAGATTCAAGTGTGGGGAGGGGAATTACTTGACTAATTGCTTGCTAAACTAATTATAAGATTCTCTAATAACAAAATTTTTGTAGCAAATAAAGACTGTTTTTATAAAAAAACCAAAAGAAAATCCAAGAGAATTTTTTTGCAAAGAACCAACTAGAAATCTACTATAACCAAAAAAGTGAAAAAGTAAAAAGAAGTTTTGTAATACTGAAAACAAATTTATGCAAAGTATGGCGTTTATACCCAATCCCTCCGTTACTGTGAGATAATCCTCATGCCATATAAATATTTTATCGGAAGCATTGAGTGAGTCATATGTTTCGTGTGATTTAGAACTTGTCGCAATTATTCATTTCAAGACCGCACGAAGCATTGTATAAAGAAGAAGTTAATGTTATCACAATTCCATCAAACCATTCGCCAAATTACAAAACCCGAAAACCTCAAACCTAAATCCTACCACTTCATCTATCTCACCGGTAAAATACAACACTGGTCTTTTACCGGCAGACCCTAAAAAACTGGAAATGCATTATTTCGATTTCAATTTCCTTTGCTGCATACACTACACAAAACCTAGGTTGCCTCCAGAACTTAGGGAGATAATCTTTCTCTTTAGCAATGAGGTGAGGAAAAAGGGACGCCAAGACGAACAAAGGCCACCATTTTGTGAAATTTCCAAAAATGCAATGATGAGAAGAGCGAAAAGATATGAACGATGCTTAGGTTGTGGAAACTGGTCTCATGTAGGAAGATGTAGAAAAAGTCAAACTCAGTCTCAGCATGAATATACCAAACTAATGAGGGTGGGGGCTATTAGGCTCAAAGCCGAACGATCCATTAGAGTTGGGAGTTATGTTCAGAACAGGATTGAGGAAGAACTGATCCACATCCTCGACAAAACTGGTCTTGATGATCTGACCTTAAAAGAGTCACTAGATATATAAAAAAATCGGGAGAAAAGAGCTAACCGTTGAAGACACCTTAAGACTCTCGATAATCAGCAGAAGTTGTATTTGTCGTGCTCAACCTCATTAACCGAAACCCTGGACCACCAATACCAAAATCCCTTCTTACCCAAAACCAACCATTATTACCTTCTAATTTATGCAACCCTTCAAAAAGGTGGAGATTTGAACTTGTACAAGCTTATTTATCACAGGTCACATTTTGGCTAAGGAGTGTTCACATACATACATCATAGGTATGAACAGATATAAAACCGAGAGTGAGTGAACATTGTGAGAACGTGACGTTTTACATAAATAGAAACTCATAAAAACAAAACCTTTTTTTATATCACTATATATATTCCTATGATTTAAGGATGGTTATTTTGTTCCCATTTTCTTGGAATCCTTTTGGGGATTTACTATGGTCCTAGTTTCCTATTTTTAGAGAATATTTATAGGTGAATTGCTTGAGGACAAGCAATGTTCAAGTGTGGGGATGTTTGATGTATATAAAAATATACATCTTTTCGGCATCAAATAATCTCTAAAAACTGCAATTTCTATCAAATAACATAGCATAAAAGACTACTTATCATAATAAAATGTCATTTTAGGTGAAACCAAGCCCCAAACGAAGAAACAAACAAAAAGACGAAGAAAAATACAAGAAAACACAAGAAAAACAAAGAAACACGCCCCCATGCTTCTGAACACCATAAAAGACAAAAAAAATTAGCACATGTCAATAAAAAGCATGGGGCCGTGCCTCTCAACCACGGGGCCGTGGCCACCTCTCAGAAAAGATAAAAAGAATTAGCATATGTCATAAAAAGACACAGGGCCGTGTCTCAGGAAGCTCGGGGCCGTGGTCACCTCTCAGAAACGAAAAAAAGAATTAGCACATGTCACTAAAAAGCACGGGGCCGTGCCTCAGGGAACACGGGGTCGTGGTGAGTCATCATGTACGATCTGACAACATGCAACTAGGACACGTAGACATGAGGTCGTGCTTAATAAAGCACGGGCCGTGCTTTTCTCTCCAGACAGCCTATAAATAGTGGCTCTTGTGCCATTTGATGAGTGTGCCTTGAAAAGAATTCTATCCGGTTCTCTCTTATAAAAACACACACTAACACTCACATAGAAGATTTAGTGGAGAGTTTGAAGGCTTGGAGGTCATCGCCATCAACCATCATCATCACCATCATTAAGAAGGAAGATTCATCTACATTTGGTTAGATCATTCCAAGTTTAATCATGTATTTGTTATCATCATTCATCTTAATGTTTATCATCATGCTCATTATGAGCTAAACTTATTTTACCATCTAAAATCTATGAAGAAGCTTTGTTTTACTTGATAATTATACAAAACATGTGGTGTAGTCTAGTAAAGTACATGGTTATATTACAATTTTTTTTTGATGGGAAATGTTTCACCATCTTAAATCACTAATTCAAAGTTGGTGGTTGTCAATTTTATTGGCAATCGTTCATGATCGATTCATGTTCTTGAAAGATAGAAATACCTTGATACATTATCGAAACAGGGATCCTTATATTGTACTTAGAAATGATGAGATATAAGTTATGATGTATTTCTCTAAGTCTTGGTAATCCAAAAATGGCTTTGCTTAGGATATCATGCTAGTTAAAGAAATCATATGTTAATGGAATATGTAATTATAACCTACATAAATCAACCAAGGGGAGGTTGTGTGAGTTAACTACAACCACCCGAAGTTGTTGGAATTGGTATTTGAGAAATCGAAGTCAATCCTAATCTTTCTACTTTACGAAACTACTTGCCAACTAAAATTGACATTCTTGAGGTAACATGACATTAGGAAAGGATTGACTTTAAAATGCGCATGTTGCCTCCTTAGTGCCAAAGATGCTCACTTAAGGCTTAAGGTGCTATCTATCATATATTGCTACGGCAAGTTTACCACATGTTTGAATACTAATTATCAATGATAAAATGGAGTGGATTCTTGAACATAGATGGTAACCTTCACGTAATTGAAATACTCATTTAGAATCTCTCTTCTTGTCACCGATTTTATATATATAAGTATTTATATTTTATAAAAAGTTCAAAAATTAACCCCAAAATGATTAAAACATCCGATTAAAGTAATTCAACGATTTATTATTAGAAACATTTGTGTCCACGGATCGATACTTGGTTCTTACCAATACTATTCTACATATACGATAGGTACACTTTCCTATTTTGTGTGTGTTTAGTCTTTGTGGAAATCACTTTCATAAATTTAAAACACGATCTTGTGAAAAGCAAAATCATCCATCTCTTTCTTATTAAAACGCACGCACGCATCACTTTCCCTAAAATCATCTCAGAAAAATATGGCGATTGGTCGGGGGTTGTGTCATGGGGTTTCGATGCCTATAAGAACATGTGGTGGGTTAAAAGGAAGTCCGGGGCCACTGAGTATTATAAGAAGATGAAAGATTTTGGGTCTGGATGAAGGTGGATCTTAGTGACCTGATAAACTCTTCTTTCACCAACCCGACATATGATAAACGTGGTATAGACTTCTGGAACTTTCTAAGAAGTCAAGTCGATAGAGGTTTCCCAAACATGACAACTGTAGAATCCTTTCTAAAGAAAGCAAAGGGAGTCAAGGATCAGAGGACTGGAAAAACAATGGTCAACGTCATGTGGCCAGCTACGAACAAGTCTACTCACATTCCTTTTCCTGAAGCGATTCCAGATGGCACATTGGACAACATGAGATTTGGATGTATGATAGTGTCACTGCCACAGTTGTTATTAAGCTGGCGAAAGGAAAGGGTCAGTACATATTTGTTGATCCAAGAGACTTTTTAAAGTTGGGAGAAAGGGACATCAAGACCCTCAGTACTTTCAAGATAATTGTTTATCCGATTTTTGAAACGGCTGCTAAAGAATTCACTGGTATGGTAGCCTCTATCATCAGATGCAAGTTCTAGGCAGGAGGATTGAAGGATGCTGATATAGACTACATGGATCATGATTAAATACAAAGCTACAAACCAAGGGGGGATTGTTGGGCCTAGTTTGTATGGTTTGTACTTGGTCTACATGTATTGGGCTGGGCTACGGGTTTACTATGTAAGCCGAGAACTCTTTAGAGTTCTCGGTGGGCTTTTGGTTCATATGGGCTTAGTTGTTTGGTTTCCCTATATATAGTTCATGTAATGTATAGGGTAAATGTTGTTCATTCATTGTTTTATTGGTTTTGGTCGTCTACTAGTTGCTAGACGTGCAAGTATTGTAAGTGCTTAAGCACCTGACGTATCTTAATATACGTGTGTTTTGAAGCAATACTGAGTTACTTTCTTGAGTTTACTTGTGTTCTTGAATCACCAAGTGTTGGTATTCCGCACCAATATTTTTTGTGTTGATATCATAATTGTAGTGATCCAGATTCGGGACTTACAGACGCATCAATTCTAGGAACTCCCAATCATCTTCCTAGGGTCGACTTAGAAGAAGATGTTGCTTGAAGCTTTCAAATGGCTTTTGTCTTCTTTAGTCAACCCATCAACAAAGCATTTAATATACTCCCACAACTTAATCTGATGATGTGGGCATTTTCTGAGAAGTTCTTTGAAACGTGTGAATGCCTCACGAAATAATCCACCAAGTAGTTGTTGAAAATTATGGATTTCAATCCTTGCCTCATCGGTTGTGGCTTGGGAATAATACTCGTTTAAGAACACTTATTGCATTTCTGCCCAACTCCTGATGTTGTTAACTGGTAAAGAATTGGACCAGTGTTTGATTTTATCTTTCAATGTGAAGTGAAACAACCTCAACCTGACTTCATCCTGATCATGTGTCCCATCACTAATTGAACTATAAACTACCAAGAAATCCAACATGTGGGAATATAGCTCTTCAATAGCCATGCCATGAAAAGTGGGCAACCAATTAATATAAGACAGACGAGAGTTGAATGTTCGTCTAAACCGACTATTTACACATTGAACGGAGGCTATGATGTTTCCTCCTCCTCAACCAAATCTGTTAATTTGACCCCAATTTTGTAGTCCTTTATCTTTTCTATTCTCCCTATGTAACATCCGGCTCCTCGCACCACCAATATTGTCCGCTCTGCCCACGAAGAGCTCACGGATTTGTTTTTGGTTGCCCAAAATGCGTTGGTGATGTTAAGAGGCAGGACATTACTTATGAACCAAGGATCTCTCTTGTCCACGGCCGATGTGGGATAGCCTAAGAGTGGGACAATGTTGTGTTTGCCAAGGGTGGTACAGACAACCCCCCTTTGGACTCATCGTCCTCGATGAGGCGTGTCCCAACATCCCGAACGGCACAAGAGTGGCTTTGATACCAACTGTAACATCCGGCTCCTCGCACCACCAATATTGTCCGCTCTGCCCATGAAGAACTCACGGATTTGTTTTTGGTTGCCCAAAACGCGTTGGTGATGTTAAGAAGCAGGACATTACTTATGAACCAGTGATCTCTCTTGTCCACGGCCGATGTGGGATAGCCTAAGAGTGGGACGATGTTGTGTTTGCCAAGGGTGTTACAGACAAACCCCCTTTGGACACATCGTCCTCGATGTACCACCATTTTGGTTACCACCCACATTTCTTTTCATGTTCCCTACACCCTGCTGATTAACTAGTGATTATTCTACTTCCTAACGATCTTCAAACTAATTCTCTTGGTCAAACTTGGTGTTCCACCGAAAATTCCAGTTACCCCCTTCATTACCATCTTGCCCCTGGTCTTGATCATCCTATTCCCCTTTTCATTTTTTGTATGAAGTCTGACATAGTCTTCATCATGATTCAGTTGTGTTATGTGTCGGTGGTGTTGTGTGGAGCTGATAGTTCGGGTTTGCAGTTATTTCGAACTCTAGATTGTTGAGCTGAGTGGTTCGGGTTTTGTTGTAGGTTGGTGTTAGTAGGTGCATTTGGGTTGTTTTCAGGTTTGTTATGTTGGTTTCGATTGTTTTGGTTGGGGTGAAAGATATTGTCTTCAGTTAATGGGTTTCGATTCCAGTTTTCACTTCCAGTTATGGCTGCCTTTGTTGAGCATGATTTTTTCTGGCTAATCTTTCAATCTCTATGTCAAAAACAAGTGGTGACTATCTTCCTAAATAACGAGTGTGCATACACCTGTCACCTGCACAAGTAATATACCCTGCATATAAAGGAAAAATTAAAAATAAAATTAGAATAAGAAAACTAAAACACATAAATCAAATCACACAAAAACACTAAGCGCGCGACCTCCCCGGCAACGACACCATTTTGTCTTGATGTCATGGTATAATAAAAAATAAGAGTAAATCAGTGTCCTATTCACCTTAAATGACTTAGGGTAAGTAGGGTGTTGAACCACGAGGAGTAAGTGGTTAGTGTGCAATGTAATTAATTCTTGATATTATGAAGTTTTGTTAATTATGAAGTAGCAGTTTGGAGTGCCGGTCACACTAGCAATTTTATATATTTGAAATAAACAAACACTTAACAAGTTGTAAACTATTAAATTAAAAGCGAATCACGCCCATGTGTAACATCCCAAGGTTTATTTTTCATGTAAAAATGTTTACTTTTCATGTACGGATTTTCATGAAACTTTGTAGGATGATAGATCGGATCACGTTTATTGATAAAGTAATGAACTTGTTAGTAAATGGGCAAGTTGGCTCGGTTTGGGTTAAAACAGTGAAGGTTAGAAATGTGAAAATATGAGTAAATGGTGTTGGTATGACATGAAACTTCATAGGACGGTAAAATAGGTTATAAGGAACAAAAAGTAGCAAGCTTGGTTGGAAGAAATGATTGAATCAGGAAAATGAACCCAGTCGAATCGCATTGGGAATGTGATTTGATCCATTAGAACTTGACTCGGTTCATTTGTGAGAACTCGACTCGATTCATTTGAATACTTGATTCGATTCGTTTGAATAGTCGATTCAATTCGTTTGAATACTCAATTCGATTCATTTGAATACTCGATTCGATTCGTTTGAATATTTGATTCGATTCGTTTGAATATTCGCTTCAAATCAATTGAATATCTGATTCGATTCGTTTAAATACTCGATTCTATTCGTTTAAATATTCGATTTGGTTCGTTTTGTTTGAATACTCGATTCTATTCGTTTGAATATTCGATACTATTCATTTGGCTATAGAATTCGATTCATTTGTCTATTCAATTCGATTCGTTTGGCCTTAGATCATAGTAGCTTGATGACCTAAGTAATAAAACCTAGATCGAAAGCAGTTAATTAACATCTATATCCGTTAAACAGTTAACCGTGCTCAGTTGAAGAGAGGTGTTACCATAAATTCCAAAAGAAACATGACTCAGGTGAGTTTCTAGCCCTTTTCTATGTTCTATTTTTCGGGGCTGTGTGCGTACTCCTATGTGGAAAGTTAATACACTTACTTTAATTAGTAAGTTTATGCTATATGAATGTTATAGAAATGATATATGAATGTTATAGGAATGTTGTGTATACAGAAGAGTTATGAGTATATACACTGGTATTATTAAGGAAGTGTTTGTATGGTTGTATGGTCAAGAAGGGAACATACCCTAATAATATATGCGAATGTAGGGAACAGCCCCTAATAATATATGCAAATGTAGGTAACATACCCTAATAATATCTGCCAATATAGGGAACGGACCCTAATAATATCTATGAATGTAGGGACATACCTCAATAATATCTGTGAGGTTATAGGGCGAAAGGCTCTTTAAGATGTAGAGATGATTATGTATGTATTAAGTAAGTTAATACAAGAAAGTGTCAAAGTATGAAAGAATGAAAGTACGAATGTATGTATGTGTGAAAGGAAGGTAAATAGGTTAGGTATGTATTATATATCTTTGGATACGTATTTGTAAGTATGAGAATGTAATATATGTTGCCTGATTAATTAGAACTCACTCAGCATAGCAGACTTTTAGTATGCGCGTAGGCAAATAGGTTAAAGAAGCTAGCTTGATGGAGACACATGACATTGTACTGAAGAGGTTGTCATATCGAGAAGAAATGTTTTGATGTTTTATGTTATGTGTAAGACAATATTGGAACTTCTTGTAATGAATGGTTGATGTTTTTATATTATGCGAAAGTTTTAATTCACTCGGATATTTAGAATTGTGTTTATGAGTAAATACAACAGCCAGTGTAGGGCACCGGGACAGAGGCCTTACCCCAGGGTTTAAGCTTGCGACTAAAGAGAAATCTCATGTCATTTAACAAATTTGTTATCGATAAACAAATCTGGTTAATTTAACAATCCATTCTTAGGCATCAACAAATGTAAACACATGACACTGGTAACCAAAGGTTCCTTGTTAGTATGGCACAGCCAAGGACATATGTATGCTTCATCTACCTAGACTAAACAATAAATCTTATGAAACACATGTCACAACAATTGGCATACTAATCCTTCTGATTGAAATAAACCTAAACCGACTGAATGCTAAACAATACCAAACATCAATGCTCATATATAATAAATCAATAACTAAAATCATCCAGTTCTAATACATGAGAAAATACTATTAAGTAACAATAATCTACGTCCTGGGAATGATTCGGGAGGATTAGCCGCTCATCATCTTCGTTAGATCTTCAATCATGATGAGAAAAGCTATTTGGAATGATATCTTGATGATTATAAGGTGTGGGATTCATCTAAAAGATCCTAGAGATGGCTGGAAGATTTGATAACTTAATGAAATTTGTGAAATAGAAGTTATAGGCTAAAACCGAATTTAATCGTCTTTTGGTGTGGTCACGTAGCGTGACGGGTCCTTAATGTGTCCATCGCGTAGCGTGATGGAAAAAAGTCAACATTTCCATTTTCTTGTCTTTCGCTTATTGTGATGGACCCTTTTCCACCTTGTCGTGTTGCGCGATGGGCTTCTTAAACAATATGTTTTGTTTTCTACTCTGTTTGGGTGCCAATCATCATAGCCTTCATCATATGCTTGTACAAGGCCGAAATAACGTCCTGTAACCTGTACACAATAAACACGACTGAAGTACCATTGTTCGTACAATAAACGAAGTAAAACTATATAATTAACGCACTAATACACAAATTTAATGCCCGACCATCATCAACTCAATCGAAGCCATACTCCAAATTTCTGCCATACGACAACACATACGCTACAATATGCTGATTTTGGCATATTTTATGCCAAACTCATATTTGCCCGTATTTTTGTCTTTCTCCATTGTGTCACACTCCCATTCCTTCGGTTCCCATTCAAAAGCTTCCATAACGCATATTTAAGGTCCTGATTAACTCCTTTAAACACCGAACACCTGCAATTATAAAATATCTCCAAGTAATTGTGTCCACTATATATAAACAAATAAATACATAACATTCAACATTAAAAGGGCAATTATTTTACCATTAATTAGGTTGGTTGTCGGCTAGATAAATTCAAACTAATCAGATTCATCGTTGTAATAGTGGTACCACAGATGCGGTAGTGAACGGTACAAATATCCTTGTCGCGGGTGCCATGTGGGGCAAGTAGCCATGTTGCTAGGAAATGCAAAGAGGGCTTATGGTGTGAGGGGCATGTTTTCACTAAACATCAATAATCTTAAGAAGTCGGGAATAAAAACTTTTGAAGATTGATCACAATTAGATCAAAGTACCATAAGGAAAAATAAAGGATACAAGTATTTGGATGGAAGACAAAGCGGGCCAAGACTATGTGAAAGCAGACTCAAAATTGGATGAACAATAATGGTTGGGGGGTGGGGTTGGCAGTGTTAGCCTTAATTGTGTGTTTTGTGATACAAGTCTGAATGAAGGTTTAGAGTAATTTATGTAATTACGTTTGGTCAATGGGTGTTGGTGTAATATGTAATGGTGTTAGTAGTTATGGTAATTAAGGTACATTATAACACCATTAATTAGTTAGTTAGTTATATAATTGTAACATTCAGATTTTTCGTATTGTTAGAATCTTGTATTTTTATGTTGTTTAATTGATTTTATACCTTCATGTTACTCAAACTCGTCAAATACCGGTTAAAAACACTTAAAATCACTTAAAATAGCTTAAAATCTCATTTTATTTAAACTACAAGGATTAAAAGTGAAAAAATGAAACCTTTTGACAAATACCACAAGCCGCTCCATGCGGGGAACTACCCTAGGTAGGCCGCATGACTCAAGCAATATGCTGGTCAGTTCATAATCATTTAACATCATAGTTTAGTTCTAAATCGTATTATTTATGTTTCGCATCTTATGAATTATGCTACAAGAAAACTCCCTTGGTCCTTAGGCATGTCTGTATTCATTCCCTTGCTATCAAAAATCGTTATGGCATTTTATTTCATTCGATTTCGTCATTAAACGCTTATTCTATTGCCTAATCTAGTTATTTGACTAAAATTAACGTTTTAGGCTTTATCATATAAACTAAACTATCAAAACCCAAAATTTCTTCTGCAAAAATCAGCCTCCACCAATAAAAAATTCGTGCATGGTATTTTCTTGGTGCTAGCTCGGTTTCTTTTTCTAGACCTTGTTCTCGGTTTGACTTTGGTGCTTCAAAAGCCTTTAACTCGATTTTTTTCATCATTCTAACAATCATTTGGTAATTTTTCTTCTGTTTTTTTGTTCATTAAACAAGATCCCTCAATTAATTTCAATTATTGAGAGAGTCTCATGAGTCAATTTGATCCCGGCCCGTTTAGGGTTATAAAAGTCAATTATTGTGTTTAATCGATTACTACTGCTTCTGGTCAAAACTAGCTTTCGGGCCAGAAGACCTATATGTTTGTCTTGACAGTTTGAGTGCACTGACTAGAAAACGACTCCATATTTGAAGTTCGGATTCTGAATACTACCAGCTCGCTTAAACATTAAATATTTCATATCTTGTGTTTTATACATCTGTTTGACCTGATTCCAACGGCTATGTTCTCGTTTTTATTTCTATTTTACTGTCTAAAAGTTTCAAGTCTGTTCGTGTGGAATCAGTCAGCGCGTTAAAAGCTCGTGGCTCATTTATATTTTTATTTTATTATTTCTCTCGCCAATTCATTAGGTGAGTTAATCAATATCCTCGTTTTCACTTTTAACTTTTGGGGGTTTATGCGTACCAACATAATGTTTATTCATATCAAATCTCAAATCACGAATCATTAGTTGCTTATTGTGTTGTATTTAATTTGATAGTGTGTGCAATATGCTTTATCTGTTTATTTTATCTCATTCAGAGAGGTCCATCATAGCTTATCTCATTAAGTATGATCATACGTCGTCGTAGTAGACATAGATTGTGTTCAATGGATCATGGCTAGACGACATCTCTATTTGTTATTTACTCCGTCTTAGTAGCCATTGATTGTGTTCGATGAATCATGGCCAAACGACACTTATATGGTATATAAATTGTAATACTCACATTGTTTTATTTTATTATATATCATATTGGTGGTTTTCTCACTCAACATATTTGTTGACAACCTATATTATTTTTACGCATATTGCAGGTGCTTTTATTGGATGATTGTCAGTGGACGAACAAACCGAAGAAGAAACCTAGAGTTAAGTGTCAGGATATATAAATAAAGAGTTATGTGTCATTTTGGTACATGTGGTTTGTCTAATTACGCAACTTTAGTACTAATTTTGAATTTATTGCAAATGGCTACCTCACTTTTCTAAAACTTGCAATTTTAGTATTTTTTTAACCCCGTTTATTTTATATGTTAAGTCAGCGGTCCTATAGTAATTTCATTATTTTCTTTCTCTTTTTTTCTCCCCATCTTCATCTGTCTCATCCCTCTTTCTCTAACCTCTTTATCTATCTTTACATGTTCTTCACCACCACCACCACACCCTCTCTCTTTCTACCTCTCTCTATCTCCTTGCTCCGGCCATGATTTCTAACGAGATACCACCACATCTCCGTTAAAATCACAACCACCCCCTTAGAATACCTATTACTAGAACCCCCACCACAACAACAATTCTGGTCAAATCCACAACCGCCCACCACCGAAACCCACATCCCTTCTTTCTCTTGCAATTCGTCCACAACCACCATCTTCCACCATCCAACCTTGACAACCTACACGAAACAACCACCACAACCCAACAACCACCGCAAACGCAACTACCGTAGCCACCACCGGACCGCCGCTACTAACCCTAACACTGCCCACTAGACTTGCCGCCACCAATAACATCTTATGAGAATGCAAAAAAGACTTAAGTTGTTCCCTCAATATGTAGCCTCTAGTGTCGTGTATTGGATGTTTGAGGTTTGGATTTGGTAATTTAGGGTTTGCTTGTATTTGGGGAAAGGAGTTTTAAAAGAGAAAAGGGGGGAGATGGGTAGAAGATGAGGAATGAGAAGAGAAAATGAAAGGAAAAGAGTACATGAATGAAAATAATGAAATTACGAAAGTAGACTTAACGGATAAAATAAACGGGGTTAAAAAAGTGCTAAAATTGCAAGTTATAGAAAAGTGAGGTAGCCATTTGCTATAAATTCAAAATCGGTACTAAAGTTGAGTAATTAGACAAAACACACGTATTAAAATGTCACTTAACTCTTTAATAAATTAACAATATTGTCGTATTTTGTTTTATCGGTGATGCAGGAGCATCTAGTTCGTTGAGTCGGCCCGGCCCGGCCCAGCCAAAGTGTTTATTTTTATTTATAAATAGGTTTGGTATGTCTTTTATTTATTTCAGTTGATTGTTTTAGAATTAAAGATTGTAAGCTTTTAAGCTTGTTCACCGAATCATTCGGTTTGAATCGTTTGAATGAAATCATTGTGTTCTTGAGCCATTTGAGTAAAGCCGTGGAATCGGCATCATTTGGTATCAGAGCTTTGGTTGTTCAAATGGCTCTACGTGAAAGCGGTTGTTTTCTTGTTCGAAGAGTCACCGACCGAAGCGTCGACAAAAACATCGGTGATTCACGTGCCTGTGTAGAAGATCAACACCCTACTCGCAGATTCGCCGACCAAGGCAGCGGTGGAGTCAACTCTGGACTACGGGGTCTTAAGGTGATCAAACGGCTCCTTAAACAAGTCTGAGATCTTGAAATACAACAAGATGTCCCGCGTCTCCGACAGAGGATCCGAGATCTCGAGTTGAAAGGGGAGATCCGCAAGACGGAAACCGAGTCGAGCACTGTGGTAAGGGACGAAGGTGACGACGAAGAGGAGCATTCGTTTTACTGTCACCCACCCCGGTTCTACGAACCGATCTATCAAGAGTGTTTGTTGGAAGACAGTCTGATAATCGATGAAGACGGCACCAACCTCAATGAAGAAGAATATTTGTTTTTACAAAAAATTCTTGGTGGCGATGCACTAGTCTCTGGTGGTGTAACGGCTGTTACAGATGGTGATAGGGTGGGGAATGGTTGATAAACTTTACAAAAATCAATGTGCAACTATGGATGATTTGAAAGTTGACAGTTTCCAATCTCCTATTAATTCGCCATTCCAAATTGAAGAGAATATCATGGTTGATAAACTTTACAAAAATCAATGTGTAGAGCCGCATCTTTTGCAAAGTCAAAATAAATGGTCCAATAAAAAAATTGGCAAGGTTGTGGTTGCACATAATATGGAATGAGTTTACTAAATAGAACGATGACGATGGAGTAAATGTCAATGGGCCACATGATGCTCTTCACTCTCCATTGGAGTTTCAAAAATTATTTGAATGGGTCAATTCACTAGTGAGCAATAAACGGCTCATTACTTCTTACGACCCAGGTGGTATAGGTTCGGAACCGGGCAAATTGACCCGTGAAGTTAAGCTGTTTAGGCGAGTCTTGATGATATTAATTAAGGATCGGGTTGATTTTCCATTTGATCCAGGTGGGATCTGGCCCAGAGACAAAACTCGAGGACGAGTTTTTTTTAAGAGCGGGAGTATGATGCAGGAGCATCTGGTTCGTTGAGTCGGCCCGACGCGGCCCAGCCCAAGTGTTTATTTTTATTTATAAATTGGTTTGTTAGGTCTTTTATTTATTTCAGTTGATTGTTTTTGAATTAAAGATTTTAAGCTTTTAAGCTTGTTCACCGAATCATTCGGTTTGAATCGTTTGAATGAAATCATTGTGTTCTTGAGCCATTTGAGTAAAGCCGTGGAATTGGCATCAATCGGATACTTGTTTTGTTTGGTTGTTTGAATTGATGTATTGGATTGAATGAAAAAGATTAAATAGTTATTGACATTATTATTATTATTATTGTTTGTGTCTTTGAGCTATGAGCAATTTGTTCGCACCCCGGCATTTTTGCCTTAGGTTGAGGTGTGACAATAATAACCAAGTAATTATGTAACCCCGTGTAGTTTATAAATAACCGTTGTTCATGTTGTTATAAATAGGGATGCCGAGGTAAACAGAAAGAGCGTTTCTCTGGTTCAATTAATACAAATACATATATGTTCCGGATTAATCCACTGTTCTTCATCTGCATTCTTTTTTTCTGTTCTTGATTGAATGTTTGTTCCAATGATCTCTTACGTCCCATATCAAAATGCAGATTTCCACATAATACACGTTTGCAATTAACTTGAAATACACATTGTAACTGTTACAGTCAAACACAAAACAAAATTTATACCTACATATACACCAGAAATATTGTATAGTTATCCCTTACGGAGCTGAAAGAAGAAAAATAAACAATTGTGAAGAATGAAGGCTCATCATTAGTCTACTAATTAACAGTGGGAATCACCCTTTCAAATTTTGGGTGAATTGTTAATGGAGGACTGTCCAATACATATAAACTATTTCAAAACGAGTATCAAATACTATAGAATCACTTGTCATAGTTCCTTAGTAGACCATGCATCCAGTGGTCTACAATATATCTATCATCAAGAATGTAATATATTTGTGAGCTGGAAAAACGCATCCTCTTGGCATGAAAGGGTTAGGCCTCCCATTGGATGATGAAACCCAAATTCTTCCTCTGCTTGATGTAACAGGCTTTGGAACAATGGTTGTTCCAAGTATGATATCGGGATAACAAACCGCCTCTTCCGCTCTTCACCAACATACACTGCAAGATGACCTTTTGGCACATCCGAATGACAGCGTTTGCGGCAATATGAGCTCAATCTGCTAAAACCTTTTGAAGAAGATAACCGCATGAGACCCATATCAATAGGGATAAAGGAAGTGCGTTTAAGTCGGTGAAAGAATATACTTAAGATGGGATATGAAAGATACTTTGATGAGGGTTGTCCGCCTGTATTTATAGATTTCTTAACACTTTATCTTGGATGATAGAACCTCAGGTGGCCCTTCAATTTCTTTTTTTAAGTTTATTTATATAGAACATAATTTAAGAGAACGCGTATAAGTTAGATGCATAAGCGATTATTCTCTTCCACATTAGTAATTAATTATTCTCATTCACATGAGTCTCCTTTGTATTTTCTACTCGTTTGTTGACACCGACTACACATAACCGCTTATTGAAAAAACTAGTGTTAAAAAATACTATTTTTTTTCTTTTATGTGAACATAAAATGTGTACTAATATGACGAAACGAGATTGAGCACTTACTCTAATGGAAAGGTCGTCGTATTCCAGCCCCTTCAGCTGAGCTATCAAGTATAGGGGTTTAACTAAAAATGAAAAAGTTACTTGTCACGTAGCCATGTTAGCCCTCATTGACTTTTCTCTGAAAAACGTCTAATGGTATAACTAAAAACATATTTTTTTAAATTTAAAAAAACAAAACTAAAAACAATGGTTTGATTGATTTAAGAAAAACTTTGGCCCCACACGAAATCCCTCATGCCAGCCAAGTTGCCAGTGACTCTGTCCCTTGGCACCCTTTACATCGGCCATCTGCAATGATGCTTTAACGCCTCTTTTGAGTGAGGTGGCATTGGATGCCACTCCACTACACCCAGTCTTATAGTGAATAAAATAAACTTCTCTTAAAAAAATCACATGCGGGGATTTTGTAGTAGTAGCTTCATTGATTTACTTATGATTTTAATCATGTGATTTCAACGGCTTTTCAAGACAATCTTTGAAAACTAAATTATTATGTTATCCTTTAATGATCATGGATTAAAGTATTAAATATATATTAGAGAATTGTTGAACAAGTCAAAATCTAATGGTAAACACCCATGAACCAAAGATGATCATACAACTCTACTTGGTAGACTTGAAGTTATGTTAAACTCTTGATGAGGCATTACAAATTAACGACAAACACATGCTCAGCTAAGGACAGGCCCGGCTCCGAGAAAGAAAAAGAAATCTTTGGCCGAAGCCGAAAATTTTTTTAGATCTAAATTAAAAAAGAGTATTTTGCTGGTTTAAACAATTAAATTTTTATATAGGTTTACTTAATTGTTCTATAAAAATAGAATTAAACATGTCTCAAATGAGACTTGAACCCATAACATTTTAATTGAGAGTAATACATCTTTGTCACTAGACCAAGCTAGTGGTCATGATATTAAGTTTAAACGTTAAATATATACATATTGTTTTTAATAAATATAAATATAATTTAAAAAAAAACCGGGCCTAACGGGGTATCGGGCCTGTGGCCGTCGACCACCCCGCCACCCCTATGGGCCGGCCCTGGCTAAGGATCTGACTCGCAATTCTATCCGTAATGGGCGAAATATAGGGGCGAGAAGGGGCGAATTTGGGGGGGGGGGACACCGCCCCCCTGGGCGATTTTGAGGCGATAAGGGCCGGGGGCGGAGGAATATTGTCGCCTGAGAAGAAAAAGAAATATTATTACTATATTAATGTGTGTGTGTGCTATATATCCATATATATATATATATTATTTGTAGTCTTTACACCATTACACCCCAAAAAAAATCTACCCTAGACTGACTGGACACCACATGACACAAAACGCTCCATTTTATAGGCGCTCCACTCCAACGTCGCCTTTCCTACAACTATTTGATTGAAATCTTGAATGGGCCCATTGAGCAGCATAGTGAATGTATTGTGATGGTATTCAGTATTATTATTATTTTTTTAAATCAAGTAAACCACTTTATTCAGTATTTTAAGTTCAATAAAGAATAATTAATAAGATGTTAAATTACGGTTGTGGACATACATCTTATATATTTCATGTGACAGAATTTAAATGTGATGGACCCATGCATGTAGTTGAATCTAGCTACAAATTTAAGATTTATTTCAAATCATTTGGTGTACCATATAATATGCCCACTCTCGTACCAACATATATTTTCGACTTTAACTCATTGTTTGTACCATACCGTAGTACTCACCGTCTCACCATTTTCCAAAATATCAAGTCAAGCAATATTTTCATAAAACCATTCCTTCACATTCGCATTCATAGCTTTTCATTTGTTCTATTTTGCACAATTGTGTCAAGTAGTTACTCTATTTCTTTTTAATTTTTTTTAATGATGTGGAAAATATGTAATAAAATAAGGAGAATATTTTATCTTTTTATTTAACAATACATGCTCTAGCCATTCTCGTTTTGTTGGTAGATCTAAGATGGTTAACATGTAAAATGAGAGGTGATGACTTCAAACCCTATTGAGTGCAAAATAATTAGTCAATCGAAAAAATAAAAAATAAAAAAACATACTCTACTCTTGTTAATTACACCATGATCATCAAACTTGTACACTGTAAGATTCGACCTCTTTATAGGCCTTTATGGTAGGGGAATACGTCATTACTAATGGGGTGTCCTTTTGGGTACTCTAAAGAATCGAAAAAACCAAAAGATCACAAACCACAATCAACACGGTCTCCCTCTAAGAATATGAAACCGTTGGATACAATTACAATTATTATTATTATTATTATTATTATTATTATTATTATTAGTGTGGGTGGAGGGGGGGGGGGGGGGGTTGTGGCTCTTGAATGGGGGGTTTCTCTAGTTGGGGATTATCGGTGGCCGGAAATCATGATTAAAAAGAATATATAAGAGTAAAGATCAAACATCGAACTTTGCTTACCTTTGTTCTCCACGTTGATTTCAATTTCATATTGTTTAACCTAGCTTTTGAAACAAATCACTGTCGCTTTATTTGTCTTATTTGAAATCGATGAATATTTTAAATTTAAATATATTTTTATGGCATTTGATAAGTCCCCCCCCCCCCCCCCTCTCCTTTTTCTATGGTGTTTTCGTGATAATGTACATGTATGTCAATATGTGGTATACACAGTTTCATTTCAGTTTTTTTTTATTATTGACATGTTTTCTTAGATATGGTTGTCAAAGAAGATTGAAAAAATTGTATTCGTCTGATAAAATTGCCGAAGAGAATAATTAGAGAGAAGCCGACTGGTGTTGGGAGGGGATAAGATAATTAACTTGTCAATTTTTTATTTATAAAACACAAATTAAATAAAAATCTACATCACTCTATGTTGGCCATATCAACGATAAATTAAGGTAAAGACAAGTGACATGCTTGTCAAGTGGTAAGTTAGTAACCTGTTAACCTGAAAACTATAAATTAAAACTTGAGTGACTTGTAACACGTGGTCAAGTAACCGGTCAACCTTAAAACATGTAAATTATACTTGAGTGACTTTGGAGAGAGAAAAGAAGTTTGAGTGACATTAGTGGTACAAATGATAAAGTTAATTACTTTTCTATAAAGTTATTCTTTTTTAGAATGTCAAAACAAAACTCACTTGTGTTAATCATACTTTTAAATTTACATCTTCCTTCGCCGTAAGACTCAATAACTCAAATCTCTTTAAGAGAAACACCACTATTTGCAAGAAAAAAATTTAGAAATGGGAAGAATGAAAGGCTTGAAATGATTTCTAAGAGAAGGAAATTTTTTTGAGTTTCTAGATGATCCGTCACTTGAAACTACGAATCCCATAATGAATGCAGAGTGTGTCAGCGATTGTCTGGTGAACTGGAGGATTTTCTGGTGTTCCGCCATTTGAAATGACGGAAGTGACCTAATTACCATGTGTTCCGCCATTTAAAATGACAGAACCCCACTTTACCCTGGACTGACGCATTCATTTATTGCTTTATGTTTTTAGGTCGTGTGAGTTTAATCCTAGCTAATAGCTTTTCTAAATCAGCGGCGACCGAATATGCCATCAGATTTACTAAATTTTACTTCAATAAAAATTAGACCGGTGTTTCTAATATAAAAGTTGGAAACATTTTTGTGATTGATGTTATTATGTTAATTCTTTATTGTTGTTTAATTTGCGACACCTGTTTTAATATTATTTACAACGTGCATCGTTTGCTTTCGATATCCACTAGTTTTATGACTTGGTTTTTCACTTTTCAGCCATTTAATAATTAAGATATCTCAATATGCAGTTTTCCACCCAGAATTTGATCCATAAAAATTGTTAATTGCAATAACTTGAAATACACATTTAAACATTAATTGAAGTATTTTGCTTTTAAATCTATATCCCTCAAAGCGGTGAAAGAACAAAAACAATCTTTGAAGAATGAACGCCATAATTGGTCTACAAATACCGATTATCACTCTTAAAAAAATGTTTAATGAATCAGTGTCACCGAGTAAAATATAAAAACGACTACTCATATAAAAAATAATTACAGCGTCATTAATTAGTAGTATGTAGTTCATTAGTAGATCATCCTATAGTTTATGGCAGTGTTGTAAAAATCGTCATTCGCTAGTCGGGCGGTGGGGTGGGGACTAGCGATTAATCGAGATTAATCGGGATTAATCGGATCGGACTTTAATGTATAATTTCAGTTTTATATGCATGTGCACATTTTTATATGTAGTTTTCAGTTTTATACATACACAAACATATTTTGGTCGGTTTTGGTCGGAATCTCACCGGAAACCCTTTTTTTTGTTGGTATCTTTTGGGAAGCCGCCAATTTTGGCCTGATTTTTTTTTGATGGTGTCATATTATCATAG
Organism: Bidens hawaiensis; assembly: GCF_021521415.1. Lineage (NCBI taxonomy): Eukaryota > Viridiplantae > Streptophyta > Magnoliopsida > Asterales > Asteraceae > Bidens > Bidens hawaiensis. The sequence goes on from NW_027495966.1 coordinate 58,334, forward strand.
AAACATCCAAACGATTTACAATGAAGTGGTATGTAAGCGGGTAACAAGCTGCGCCGCAACCCCCTTTTTTGACCAAAAACCGCCGATTTTGGCCGGATTTTACAATTGACGATTAATTGGCCGACTAGCCCAAAATTAATCAGTGAAGTGGGGACTAGCGATTAATTGGGGATTAAGCGGTGACTAGCCGGGATTTTTGCAACATTGGTCTATGGTATATCATAACCAATGTAATAGGGCTTTGAACTGAAAAAGCACATCCTCTTGCCATGAAAGGGTTCGGATGATCAAACCCAAATTCTTCTTCAGACTCTCGTAACAAGTTTTGGAATAATGGATGTCTCAAGTATGTTATCGGTACGATAAACCGCCTCTTTTTCTCTTCACCAACATACAATGCAAGATGACCTTTTGGCACATCGCATAATGATTTCTGCTGCGATACGAGCTCAATCTACCGAAACCTTTTGCAATCGACATCAAAGAAGAAAATAACCTCATAATTTTTAAATGTAGATTTTTTTTCTCTTTAGATAAGATGTCTAGAAGTACTTTAGAGGAGGATTAATTGTGGTACGCTTTGCTACTATATACTTGGATGACGCAGCCTCACATGGATTGTCTTTTCCAGGAATGTAGTAATATATATTAATATTAATATTTGTGTAGAAATAAACTAAAATAGCGCGCATAAGTCAGATCAGGGGCGTAGCCAGCATTAGGGGAATGGGTTCGGCCGAACCCGTACAAAATTTTGTTTTAGTGTTATATACTAGTGTATTTTGACATCGAACCCGTAGAAATTTCAACATCGAACCCGTAGAAAACCCAAATATAGGTGGTAAACAGTCGGTCTTTTGTCCCTCAAAAATTTTCGAACCCATAGGAAAAAATTTCTGACTACACCACTGAGTCAGATGCATATGCAATTATGGGTACACGTCAATCAAACTGAGCAAAACAAGTAAGTATACACATTCACATGAGAGATGAGACTAGCCTCCATATATATATATATATATATTTGGAATCTTATATTTGTACACCTTGTATATGTTGCCATCACACTTTTTCATGTTATACATTCATCAGACGAGTCGTATATATCCCATACAACTTGCGTGGTGGGTGCGTGTAACCAAAGCCATTTATGGTTTTCATTGTCACAAAGAACCATTTTTAGTTTATTGTTTTGTTCTTTACTCGAGAAGATTAAAGAGATTGTTTTTTTAATAAAAGTATTGTCCTTTTAAGACAAATTTGTAAAGGTATATATTTTGTTTTGTTTTTATAAGTAGTTTAACCATGATTGAAATCATATATATATATATATGTATATATATATATAGGATTGATTTCTTTTGAGAACCACTTTGAGTTTTAAGAACTCGAAGAACTCAACGTGACAATTTTTTTTTTCGAATTTTTTTTTACACATGTGTAATACGTAAGTGTAAGTGATGTACAAAAAATTATGGTATTTTTTTAGACACCGAATTTTTTTTTACACATGTGTAATACGTAAGTGTAAGTGATGTACAAAAAATTATGGTATTTTTTTAGACACCGAATTGACTTTTTACACATGTGTAACTAACGTTTAAACTTATGTAATTATCAAAAATACTTATTCTCTCTCCTGCTTTATTTTTTAATTACATTTAATCCCAGCCACATGTTTCATATAATTTAATGAAATATGTGGTCCAAAATTGAGTTCTTAAAGTTCTTAAAACCCACCATGGTTCTCAAAATAACCGTTCATTATATATATATATATATATATATATATATATTTGTCATCACATTTCGTATGTGGCTCTATTAGATATACTACCTAGTGGCGTAGCCAGAAATTTTTTCCTACGGGTTCGAAAATTTTTTAGGGACAAAAGACCTACTGTTTACCACTTATATTTGGGTTTTCTACTAGTTCGATGTTGAAATTTCTACGGGTTCGATGTCAAAATACACTAATATATAACACTAAAACAAAATTTTGTACGGGTTCGTCCGAACCCATTCCCCTAAGGCTGGCTACGCCCCTGATACTACCGTTGAGTGTACATGTATAACACATTTTACTGAATATGCCAAGGTTTTACTTCAAAAATATGTTGTGTCAAAGTTAGTATTGAATAGTTTGCCAAGGGCCTCGGCTTTTTTTTAAAAAAAAAAGAAAGTAAAAAGTTAGTACTGAATAGTGAATAGCAAAGTTAGTTTTGAAGAACAACAATAGGTGGGTTGCCAACTTTAGTTTAAAAATCAATATTAAAATATTAGAGCATTTACATTAGGTCCTCTAAAATATTTGTGAGAGAAAATCTCTAAAAAATTTTAGAGAATGATAAGTGGTTGTGAGTAGATGAGAGAGAAAATTAAAAGAAATGAGTAAATTTGGAGAATCACTATTCATCCTCTATTTATTTTTTAATATATTTGAAAGTGGTTGTGAGTGGAAGAGAGAGAAAAGATAATGATAAAGATGTAAAAAATTATTATTTAATTGTATATGAAAGAGAAAATGTAGTGTTTTTTAGTGTAATTATAGAGATAGAGATGGAGGATGTGATGTGAATGCTCTTAGTCATGATCATCAATTTTGGTTTCGAATACGTACCACTTTTGGTTATAAAGTACAAGGTTAATTCTATATAATCGGATTTAAGAAACTTTTAACACAACTTTGTGATTACAAACCAACTTTAACCTGCCCAGATACTTAATTTGCCCTTAGACATGGGGTGTCTCCTTTAGAACCCTCAAATAGGGACGCTATGGTGAAGTTTCATTAGGTACAGGGGTGGCCTGGTCTTCCCTGTTTTTTTACGCAGTAGTGTAAATGTGTTCATTTTTCACCCGAAAATTTAATGCATAGTGTAAATTTATTTGTTTTCGTTCGAAAATTTGAGCCCGACCTCCCTATTTTTTTTCGCAGTAGTGTAAATGTATCCGTTTTTCGCTCGAAAATTTTATATGTATGTAGTGTCAATTTACCTGTTTTTGGCCGAATTTGAGCTGTCCCCCTCGTTTATGATTTTTTAAATACATTTTGAATCCCGCCCTCCCTCTCCGACGCTCGAGTCTAAGCTTCGCCACTGACGCTGCTCATTTAACCTTTTTTTGGTTTAGGGGTTTGCCTGTAGCAAATTTAGATGTTCAACTATACTGAAGTTAGAATAGTATAGCTTCATTGTGTACTCGATTTACAATATACACCTATTGTTCAAGTCAATGATACCTCTAACTTCTCAAGTTACCTTCACCAATAAAATAGAAATAGAGTTACTATCAAACTAGACAAGAGAGAAGTGGATTTTATTTTGCTTAAATTTTCCAATATTATATATTTTTATTATTATTTTGACTAAAAGTTTATAAATGAAAATTTTAAGCCGGAGGTTAAAAAGTTGGTGATTTGCATATAAGTATCGTTTTATATATTGTTTCGTTATATGTATTTCATCCAGATAGTCCTTCGGTCAGTTTAAAAAACAATGTGTCCAAGGAAGACATACTGATCACCTTAAATTGCAAAACATTATAATCGTGGCCCTAAAGATGGCCAGTGTGTCTGACGACCGATGAATCAAGGGTCGGGCAATTAAACATCGTCAAAGCCGTGTGAGTGAATTATTTGTTTTTGATTTTATTTTTAATATGCACATTACAATGAGAATTCATTAAATATAGGATGACGAACATAAGACGAAGCATACTATAATTTGTAAGTGTAACTACTTAGTTGATTCAATGGGTTCTATTGTGTGAAACAAAATACAAAATAAACTTTATATTAATATTCTTTTACTTATCCGGATAACATGTTGTCGGATAATCTTTGTCATGTATGGCATGTGTTCTTGTGTAATAAAAGAAAAACCAAAGTAAAATTAAATTAGACTATACATGTCATTAGGAAAGCTTCTCACATTACGCCCAATGAAATGAAGGTACCCGCTGATCCTATCCCGATGACATGTTGTAGATATAAGTTGTACATAGTCAGATTTTTGTCAAAAACCTAGGCAGATGTTGCTAGTGGATGTGCAATCCCGAGGACATATAGCGGCGGCATAGAGTCGATGGGCCTGAGTGATTTTATTTAGTTATAGTAAACAATGATTTGACATGATTCCCTAATTTTTAGATTATTACCTAGATGATCCACTAAACTACTCTACTGTCCACTAATCTCATAATATCACCTTATTTACTTCATATACTATGGTAAACCCAGTTAAACCAAATACAACACTAAAACGACCCCAACTAACTCTCTCTCTCTCTCTCTCTCTCTCTCTCTCTCATACAATTTTCTCGGGTACCTGATTTCACACGTAAGGTGATGGCGGTGTTGTATATATGTACCTGATTTGAGTTTGCTCTCGCCTTAAAAGTGGTTTAAAATCCTACCAACAAAGACTTTTATGATGGGCATGTTAAATTGAATTTCTCTTTCCTAGTGTTGGGATTAATTGAGTGATTATATGTATTTTATTTTTACAAAGTTGTAAAACGGAAAAAAGTTATTCATTGGTTGTAAATGAAACATTAATTAGTGGGTTTGTGTCCAAAGAAGTTACATTTCACTATTTGAAGCCAATCAAACATTTTACCAAGCTTATTGGATAACATAAATAAGATAAAAAGAGTCACCATTTACATTAACGTACATTTGACTCAACTATATTTACATGTTCACACTTAAACACAACTAATAAGGCTGGTTGTTGTAGGACAACAAAAAGGGTGTTAAAGCTAAGGTGGCTCACTCATAATGCGGGACGTTATGGGGAGTTAAAGCATTCACATCTAATCCCATATCTTTAAATCCAAAATTACACCAGAAATCACTATATTTTTTCTCTCTTATTTTTAATTAAGTAATACTTTTCATATATTTATCAATATATTTTCTCTCAATCACTAACAACCACTTTCAATAAATATTAAAAAAATTATATGATACTATAGAAACTTTTCAAATATACAAAAAAAATTGTTGTATTCCTCCAAACTCACAACCCCTAAACCAATCTCTGTGTTATAATAAATGTGTCTCACAAAATTTGATGGGTTAATAAGAATGCCCTTAGCACAATAACTAACATTATGAAATGAAAAAGGTGACACTCAATAACAACCAAACAATGTTTTTTTTTTCCTTTTTATTTATTTTCTCCACAGTCCACACCCTAGTTAACAAGTGGGTTAGTTATATACATGACAATGACTTAACAATGTAACTAAGAGTAATAACTAATAAGAGTAATTGATCATAAATGGGTTTAAGAATTTTACATGTTTGAATATTTTAAATGGGTTTACATCCAACAAATATAAAGAATCTTTTTGCTCAGTTCCAGAAATTGCATCATAAATGTTGTTTGTAGTATACAACTTGAAATACGCTTTTCAACTGATTTGATACACTTTCCAGAATACAACTTTAAAACAGTTCTACGTTATACGTATGTACCTCAAAGAGGTGAAATCACAAAAATAAACGATTGTGATGTTGGTTTTAGTGGTTTACAAATGTGGTGAATCACCTTCAAAAACATCAGGTGAATTAGTGTATCTAGAGTATCAGATACATACAGATCACAAAAAAACAAGTATCTGACGCTATGTAACACACAAAGTTATATCATCAAGAATGTAATATAGATGTGAGCTGAAAAAACGCATCCTCTTGGCATGATAGGGTTAGGCCCCCCATCGGATGATCAAACCCAAATTCTTCTTCAGACTCACGTAACAAGTTTTGGAATAACGGTTGTTCCAAGTATGATAACGGGACAACAAACCGCCTCTTCTCCTTTTCACCAACATACACTGCTAGATGACCTTTTGGCACATCCCAATGATAATTTCTGCTACGATACATATTCAATCTGCTAAAACCTTTTACGATAGACATCAATGAAGAAAATAACCTCATAAGACCCATACACGAATGCGAAAGTTTTAGAGTTATTAAGCTCTTGAAATTAGAATACTATTCCAAAGTAGTTTTTTTTTTTAAGATGAGATAAGAGAGAAAACTTGAACTACTTTGAGGAGGGTTTGAGATATGTATTTATAGATTGCTTAACAACTTGTTTTGGATAGGTGGATGATGGGGCCTCACAAGACTTTGGCAATCAATTAACGTGTTACCAGGAATGTACTATATTAATTTTAAGAATGTTTATTTAGAAATATGGTACACATCAATCAAATTGAGTTATACAATTAGCGATTCTCATTCACATGTGTCTCCTATTATTTTTAGTACGTAGTCCAGTATCCACACATAATAAAATTATAGGACTTAATAGATCATTACATTTATACTATACTGAAATAGTACTACTATGTATACGGACGCTCAGAATCCATAATAGACTCTTGCTGTAAACTTTAAGGCGCTTCGTAGGTTTTAACTCGCCGATATGGTGTAGAGTGGTCTTTACCGTTACTTTACAATCACTGGAACATTCCCTTTGGAAGTTTTTTCTGTAATCTGGAATGAGTACAGCTATCATATTAAAAAATTATTTTAACCTAAAATCAAAATTCAATTTTGTGGGTTCAATGTAACCTGGTTACCTGGAACACCTCAAGGATGCGATAATTCACGATTTAACCAACTAAGAAGGTGTTTCGATCGAGCAAGTTGGTTTGATCTCCCGAATAAGTTGTTGTCATTATTGATCTTATAGTTCCTTCAATTATTGCTCTGTCCAAACAAGTTGGGTTTGAGTAGCCATGGGTGACACGACTCCACTGCCGCAGCTAAAGGGGAAAGAGAACGGGCCATCTTAATTCTATTTAATGTCCAATGTTAACTGCAACGAACTATACCGTGTGGGCTATGAAGATGAAAGTAGTCTTAAGAGTTCACAAAGTTTGGGACACCATCATCTCGGGTGTCTCCCATGAAGACAAAAATGACATGGCTAATTCAATCCATACCCGAAACCTTGATCATGCAAATTGGAGATCAAGAAACTGCTAAAGCCATGTGGGATTCGATTAAAACCCGACCCTTAGGTGCCGAAGGGGTTAGAGAAGCACGTCTCCAAACCTTGTCAATGAAATTTAACAATATGAAGATGAACGAGTCAGATTCCATAAATAATTTTGCGGGCAAATTATCGAGCATTGCCTCGAAATTTGCGGCTCTTGGCGAAGTTATATATGAATCAAGGTTGGTAAAGAAGTTTTTCAAAAGTCTCACAAGATCGAAGTATATTCCGATAGTTGCTTCGCTTGAGCAAGTGTTGATCTCAATAAAACGGGATTTAAAGATGTTGTAGGCCGACTCTGAGCCTATGAAGAGCGAATCAGAGAAGAAAAAATTCAAGGAGGTGACCAAGGTAAACTTTTATTCGGTAATATGATTTATCAAGTCATAGAAGTTTTGAATCTAATAGGGGACGGGGACGAGGAGGTCGAGTTCATAGTCGAGGCCGATTTAATGGCCAAGACCGAACCCCTAGTACCGAACAAGGGTCATCAAGTCGGGGGAAAATAGAGGAGAAGCAAGATCGGTAAAAGATTTTATGTTACCGATGTGACCAGTTTGGTCACTTTGCATCCGATTGTCCGGACCGAGTTCAAAAGGGTCAAGAAGCAAACAAAACCGGAAACCGTGAAATTTTTGACGATGCAACATATATGCATAAAGTCGTGTTCTTAAATGAACAAACCCCAATATCAAAGAAATATGAGACCGAGCGGGTCGAAGATGATGTATGATATTTGGATAATGGGCCGTGCAATTACATGACAGGAAACCGGTCATATATTTTGGAATAAAACGAGAACATAACCGAAAGGGTTAAGTTCGGAGATGGGTAATTTGTTCAAAGGGAAAAGGCTCAATTCTTTTCCAAGGAAAATCGAGTTACCAAGACTTGCTAACCGAGGTTTTTATTATATTCCAGAGTTAAAAAATAATATAATAAGTATCGATAAAGCTACGAAATCCGGATGCAACATTTGGATGAAACACGATCTTCTGACCATGTACGATGAGAACAGGAGGTTACTGATGTATAAGAAAGTATACATCTTTTCAGCACTAAAATATCTCCAAATAAACGTAATTTCGGCAACTATATTAAAATAAATGATCACTAATGTTTATAATTTCTATCTATAGGTAGATATAGTCCTAAAGAATAAAATAAGTCGAAATACGAAGAGAAACAGATATAAACGATGAAAACCAACTCAACACACCACATGGTGAATCAAGACATGACCATGCCTGGAGCATACAAAATAGAGAAAAAAAATCAGGAAATCAAGATATGACCATGTTAACCAAAACACACCCCATGTTATCAAAAGAAAGAATAAAAGAGAAAATAGAATGTTCTGAAGCAAAACATGGTGGTGTCTTCCCAAGACTCGACCATGCCTTCAAGTACAATAAAAAAAGACAAAACTGGAGAAGTTTGGACTGTTGTGGAATGCAACATGACTGTGCCTTCTTAACATGGCCGTGTTAACCTTGAGTTATAAGATCTGACATGAACAATTAATGTAGTAAGAGAAAAAATGACGAATGACTGTGCCCCACTCAACACGACCGTGCCTTGAGGGTCTGATCAACCTATAAATTGAATGCTCATCTTCTTCATTCAACACACCTTGGAGAGGCATGAAATACACATTCCACTTCATTTACTTCTCTCCGGACACCTCTTTTCACCACCATTAATAAGAGAATTAATCTCATCTTCAAACCCTTGATGATTAAAGATATTAAGCTTTTGGGAGAAGTCGTTAGCATCAAAGATTAGTCATCCAAATTGGTTAGATTGTATTAATTTGATCATATATGTATCTACTACTTTGATATTTATCATTATGCTTATTAGTAGCTAAACTTCCAAAGTATCATCTTGGTTTATAATAAATCTTATTTGAAGTATAAAGATAGTATAATATGTGATTGGTTTTAATAATTAATGATTATGTTGCAATGATCACTTGATGATGAATGTTAAAATACTCTTAAAAGATACTCTAAGTGCTAAGCTTGACGATAAGCCGAGAAATTTCTAGTCTTGCGAAGCCAGAAGCCTTGGCGAATACTAAAATAGACAACAAGACCCCAAACTTGATGATAAGTCGAGAAATCGTTATTCTTCTAAGGACTTGGTTGATAAATTAAGAATCTTTTTAATCAACCCCCAAATACCGAGCTCGACGATAATCCGGGGAACTGCCACTCCTGTGAGGGTTTGGGGAATAACTTAAATATCTTTTAAAGAGCCGCCAAGATTCCGAGCTTGATGATAAGTCGATAAATCGCCATTCTTGTAAGGGCTTGGTTGGGGAAAAAACGTGAATCCTAATACTGACATGGACCAAATGGAATATTAGTAGTGATTTACCATTTGTAAATGGAAATGATCAATAATGTTGTGAAAACGGTTTGTTGGTGCTCATCCACTAGAATCGGTTAATTAGTTGTTAAGTGAGTGTGTAACGTAACCTATTTCAAGCAGCTCTTGAGTAGTTATTACATGAGTTCTATAACTGCTCAAGAGTTGTGTGACTTAATACTTGGTAATTCAAGGTTAATCCTTTACAACTCAACTAATCTTAATTGGTATTTTATGTATAATACAAAGGTTATTTTTAGTAAAGTATCAAGGACAATTCACTTAGTAACTTAAGGGATTGTCTCGTCTTTAAAGTGAGTTAATTTATCTTTATCGAAAACCACTTGCTTACATAAAATGATGTTTTATTAAAAGGGATCAAGAGTTATCTCTTTTTTAAATTATCATGGAATAACATGACTAACGATGTTATTCTCACTTGTAATCACCATAGCTAGCTCATGTCACCTGTTTACTAATCAATTATTAACCCTTGTTAAGAGGAATTTTAATCAAGATGATACACTTTTATCTTTCATCTTCTTTTTATCTAAAATTATAAAAACCAAAAAATGTTGTCTTTTAATTTTAATTTACGTTCCTTCAAACTTATTAACCAAAATCAAAATCAAAACCAAAACCAAAATGATATTCATTTCCGGTTAAATAAGTATAATGATTTAGTAGTAAAAATCTATATGTGTATCCGTGGATCGATACTCGATTCTTACCTATACTTTACTACATATATGATAGGTACACTTGCCTTTTTGTGTGTGGTATAGTTAAGATAATAATCATTTTTATAAAATTTAAACTCAACATTGTGTGAACTAACATTTGAAAAAATTAACACCTTTTTCATACTACATCAACCACGCATCAAGTTTTTCGCGTTGTTGTCGGGGACACACGTTGAAATTTCACAAAAAAATCCTAGTATTTTTTAAACCTTGTTCATAGTGTATATATCAAAACCTATCAAAAACACCAAAACTATTTTTCTATCTTCTTTATTTTGCATTTTAGTATAGTTTTTAATTTTTATCTTTCAAGTTGATAAGTTGCTTACTTTAGCTTAGCTTTTGTTGTGCCTTTAGATCTTTACTTTCTTAGTTAGTGTATGTCCTCTACATCTACTCCCGACCTCATTTCACCACTTTACGAACCTCAACACCACTTTCACCAAAGAAAACGCACTTAGGCACGTAAAGCAACCAAAAGAGTTTAGGACGAACCGGAGGAAGGTACATCAATTGAGGAGAACCAAGAAGAGCCTATGATGGCAGAGCTAAAAAATGAGCTAAAAATGAGCCAATATGGGAAGCCGACACTCGACGGCTATGGCAATAGCGTTGCACCACCCGTAGTACTTCAAAACTTCGAAATCAAATCCAATATAATTCATACGACTACAAATTCTATCAAATTTCACGGCCTTCTCGATGAAGATCCCGTGACTCATATTTCCCAATTCCTAAGAATATGTGAAACTTTCAAAATTCAATATTGCCCAGAAGATCAAGTTAGGCTTAAACTCTTTCCGTTTTCGCTCTGAAGCAATGCCTTGGAATGTCTTGAATCATTTCCATCTGGTACCATAACCAATTGGGATCAGACATCGCGCCAGCATCACTGGATCCCGGACAGATGAAGATGAGCCACTACATGCAGCATGGGAAAGATAGAAGAGCCTTCTTCGACGATGTCCGCACCATGGATTGAACAAATGGATGCAAGTTTAAACATTCTTCGATACGCAAACTAGTCAAAACAAACAAGCAATCGATCAGGTCGCTGGTTTAGAACTCAGAACCAAATCACCGAATGAGGAAATCCAGATTTAGAAAAAGCTCTAAAAAAAGCTTTGCCTGTAATCCACCTCGATCAACCCCATCAAACAGAGGTGTTGTTGGATTCGATCTGCCCAAGACACATATTAGAGTTGATGTGGCTAGTACGTATTGATCCAAGTCGGGTCATACCCAATAACAAGCTAGACAAACACCACGATAATTATTATTAGATGTGATCCAAGTAATGATTATCAACACTTATAATATTTGGAAAAATGGTTTTCTAAATATTTGCATTTGTGTGTTAAATAAATTATATGGATAATTTATATTTTGAGAGATTTTATTTAAATTGGTTAAATAACATATTGCATGTTACTCATGATATGTTTTATAACATAAATATTATGAGTAAATAATTGTAAGTAATTAAAAGGGGATTTGAAATTTGGGTGGGAAAATCCCTCCCTCTTCTCTCTCCTCCTTTTGTTCCTTCCAAGACATGCAAATATATTGATTGGGAGATATATTTCTTGGTAATATAATCTCTACACTCTCTCTCACCCACACTTCTCTTCTCTCTTTCTCTCCTCCATGGAGCCGTGAACAAGAAGAAGAAGGAGGACAAACGAGATTTTGTTCTTGCATCAAGTGTTAGGACCCTAGCAACCAAGGTGTTTGTTGGAGCTCGTTGGGTATACAAGCTTGAGGTTTCCTCCATTGGAAGCTAGCCGTTCATATCTTTCATCCTCTTTATCTTTCGGACTTGAAGGTATGATTCATGCAACACCCTATGGTTCTTTTGATAGCATGCATATTCGTATATGGATCCGGGCATTGGGTTTAACATAAACGAGTTTATGTGTAAAGGTTAACAAGATTTAAAACTTTATTTCCGCTGCGTTTTCCTTAATAAATGGTTATTTTGGACTTTGATAATCTTGCTGAAACCCAACAATGGCATCAAGAGCCGCTTATACGGATACATGCTTCATAGATCTAAAAATTTTCGGGTTTTATGGTGTGTTTCACCATATGGCTGAAAGTTTTTTGGCTTTTGGTTACCCCTTGGTTCCTCAAGATTTTACTTTACATGCATGTGATAATCTTGATGAATTAAGTCATGTGGATGATTAATTATTTTGTTTGGACAATACCTGAAACTTTCGGTTTTGTTCCTCTGGGCCGAAAGTTTTATGGGTAAGAGGGGAACCATTTTGGTCTTCTAAGACCTTGCCAGTGTTGTAAAACTCGGCCTAGGCGGCCGAGTACTCAGCGCCTAGGCGCTCCTCGGCACTTCACTGTACCGCTTTTCTTCTCCAAGGTCAAAAAACTAGGAATCGGCACTAGGCGGTCCAACTCGGTCCTAGGCGGGCCAACTCGGACCTAGGCGGCTCTACTCGGGCTAGGCGGACCAACTCGGTCTTAACAAAATTTTGACTTTTATTAAGAAAACTCAATTTCTCCAAGAGCTTACCACTGCTTTTTTTTCCTTTTCACACTAAGACGCAACCTAATTTATGTTCTAAACTTGCAACCACCATTATTATCATCTGATTCGAAGTTCTAAACTCGGAAACATCTTATTTAAGTATGATTTAGGTACATCATTAATCAACTGAGACATGTTCTTGAAATAATATGTATGTGTTATTGATTGTTTTTGTATTTTTCATTTGTATTTTGTAAAATATTTAGTAAACTTTTCATATTGACATATATATAATCTCCGAAAAATGAATTTCTTTATAAAATACCATGTCCGAGTACTCCCCGAGTACGTCCCGCCTAGACCGAGTACTCGCAACTCCCTAGTCGACCGCCCTGGGAGCGCCTAGCGACTTTTGCAACCTTGATATTTGGATGTGCATTTGGATGTTCATAACCTAGCCATGACCTTTGGATGTGTGTTTGTGTTGTGATTTATTCGGTTTATTCAATATGGTTGTAATATTCATTTATTTGGGGTTGTAATCTATTTATTCATTTCATATTGGTTTGTAATAATAAGTAGATTAGTTATATTTCTTTTACTAGAGAAAAATGTATTAGGATATATTTTTTTGTAAAAGAAGAAGCAACAAAGTTACGGTTTTGGTTTTGGACCTTAATAGACTTCATAGTCCAAGATGGGATTTTAGCCCAATGGCCAAAGCCTAAACTTGGAGGCCCATGGAAGCTGGGAACTGAAGTTGGAGCCCAAATGGAAGCCCAAATAAAGTGGAAGAGTCACAACACAAGGTGGACACTTGAAGCATATGGATGCGGGATCAAGTGGGAGTTCACCGACACATGCCTTGTGTCATTCTCGTCCCTTAGGAGAGACCTTTTGGCACACTTGTTTCGGTCAACAAGTGTTGTCATTCTAGGTGGTTATGGTTATGGACTTGTGTTTGTACCTTATGCTTGTGTGGTTGATTTATGTTTATTGTTTTATCATGTTTGGATGTTAACAATTAAAATCGATAACTAGCATAAAAGTGATTCCTTTGAAATTATTAAGTTATAAAATTGGTTTTATTAACTATTGATGATTTCATAATAAAATGGGTTTTATTTAAAGGAATTTGAAAATTGATTTTCAAAGGTACCATACATTTGAATGCATGCAAATGGAAGGTACATTAAATAGTTTTCCAATCTAGAATTTTTGAAAAACTAAAATCCCTTTTAAAACAAGTTGAAAACCATCCTTTTATACGACACTTAAGTCACTTGTAGACTTGAATCGTGGAATAGGGTCACCTAACCACATTTAAGAAAACTTGTGATCTTAAGGTGATTTTACAATACTTGTGGATTGAGGGTCACCTAACCACTTGTATGTGTATACTCACACGTGTGTGTAAGTAGGACGACTTGATTTGGAAACCATGTGAATAGGGTCACCGACACATGGCGTTCAAAGGTGTTGATGGGACTAAACATGCCAACAAAACATAAGATGTTTAACCGGCCCCATAAAACTAGAAGTTGCAAAGGGTTGCAATTGTCAAACGTTGACTACCTTGTGAATTTGAATAGTAGGATAAAGGTCACCTAACTACTATTTGAATGAAACGTTGGATTCTAGATTTTAATCATTAATTGTCTTGGAGACATTAAAGGGTATTAAAGATTAAAATTTATAGATATCAAAAATACTAAATTGAACTTTGTTAAATTCTTTTATAGATGGCCGCAAACAATCCACAGAACACTATTATCCCTCATGTGCATAATCTATCACTTAGATCCATTCTGGATAAGGATCGTCTAAACTTTAACAACTTTATGGACTGGTATCGAAACTTGAGAATTGTTCTCAAGCAAGAGAAGAAGTCCTATATATAAGACGATCCTATTCCCGATGAACCCGACGTCAATAACTTGGATGCCTATGCGGATTGGCTGAAATACACCGAAGATTCGGTGCAAGTTTCTTGCCTCATGTTGGGAAGAATGATTCCCGAGATACAAAAGGATTTCGAGAATCATGGGGCGTATGACATGATAACCCATCTTAAGGAAATGTTCCTTACTCAAGCAAGGGTGGAGCACTTCGAAACGGTTCGAGCACTTCATGCATGTCATATGGAAGAAACCCAATCCGTATCATCTTATGTTCTTAAGATGAAAGGTCACATTGATCGGCTTGAACGGATTAACTGTCCCGTCTCAAAAGAGTTAGCCACGGATTTGATCCTGAACGGCCTAACTAAAAGGTTTGAGACATTCGTCATGAACTACAACATGAACGGATGGGATAAAAGCATTGGTGAGCTTCACGCAATGCTTAAGACAGCCGAAGCCGGCATGGGTAAAAAGGTTTTACCCGTTCTCACGATCAATGAGGGTGGCTTGAAGAAGAGGCATCACCCAGAACCAAAGGCAAAGGTTGTCGTGGGTAAGGGCAAGTCAAGAAGGGGTTCAAGGGAAAGGCAAAGGCGAACCCAAACCCAAGAAGCTAAAGGTTAACGCTGAGGATCCGTGCTTTTTTTGTAGGAAGATAGGTCACTGGATGAGAAATTGTTCGACCTATCTCAAAGAGTTGAAAGCTAAGAGGGATGCGGGGCAAACCTCAGGTACAACTTTGATGATCCATATTGATCTTAATATTATTTCTTCTAACACATGGGTATTGGATACCGGATGTGGAACTCATATATGCAATTCATTGCAGGGGTTCAAAAGAAGAAATGATTTCAAGAAAGGAGATATAAGTCTCTTCATGGGCAATGGAGCAAAGGTTGACGTCCAAGCCCGATGAGATTATGTTTTAAAGCTTCCAAATGGTTTGGAAGTTCTTTTGAAAAACATGTGGTATTCTCCTAGTTTGACTAGGAATATTATCTCTGTTTCTGTATTAAGACAATTTGGTTATGATATCAAGTTTGTAAACAATGGTTTTTATGTATTCATGAATGATGTCTTTTATTTTAAAGCGATGTCGTTTAATGGCATTTATGAATTGGTTCATGATAATACATCCATTGATAACTCGTTGTACCAAGCTAGCACCAAAAGACTCAAATTGGATTTGAGTAAAACTTTTCTTTGGCATTGTCTCCTCGGTCACATAAAGAAGGATCGCATTCATACACTTCAAAAGAATGGTCTTTTGAAATCAAATGATGATTCATTTGATGAGTGCGAATCTTGTTTATTGGGAAAGATGACCAAGGAGCCCTTTATTGGAACTAATGAAACGGTGAAAGACTTATTAGGTATCATACATTCAGATGTATGTGGTCCTTTTAGGATAATGACAAGGAATGGTGAAAGATACTTCACTACCTTTACCGACGATTATAGTCGCTATGGGTATGTGTTCTTGTTAAGACCAAAAATGAAGCCTTTGAAATGTTCAAAGTCTTCCAAAATGAAGTACAAAATCAACTCAACAAAACAATCAAAGTACTACGTTCCAATAGAGGAGGTGAATACCTCAATGATGCGTTTCTGGAACATCTTAGGAGTTGTGGGATTGTCTCATAACTTACTCCACCTGGAACACCACAACATAATGGTGTGTCTGAAAGGAGAAATCGAACTCTATTGGATATGGTTCGATCCATGATGGATAGAAGCACATTACCTCTATCATTTTGGGGTTTCGCACTGATCTCTGCTGCCCATATTTTAAATATGGCACCAACCAAGAAAGTGGAAAGGACACCTTTTGAAATATGGCAATCGAAAGGTTCCATCATTATCATATTTAATGGTATGGGGCTGTGAGGCTTATGTTAAGATCTACACCCCAGACAAACTTGAAAGCCGATCCACTAAGTGTATCTTTGTAGGATATCCCGAAGATTCGATGGGATATTATTTCTACAATCCAAATGAGCATAAAGTGTTTATAGCTCACAAGGCTAAGTTCTTTGAAAGAAGGTTCCTTATGTAAGGAACTGATAGAACTATGGAACTCGAGGAGGATCGAGAACCACAAGCCGATACACGTTTGGTTGACACTAGCGATCAACAAGAGGTTGTTGATAATGATCAATTGGTTGATCAACCCACCCAAAACGTTCGCAAATCTGGTAGAAGTAGCACCCTACCTGAAGGATATGGATTTTTCATGGATGGATGCTATGTGGTGGATTCCGACGAACCAACCACATACCGAGATGCAATGTCACAATCTGATTGTGCTAAATGGCTGGAAGCCATGAACGTTGAGATGCAATCCATGCATGACAACCAAGTATGGGACCTGGTTGCTCCACCACTTAATTCCAAACTGGTTGAGAGTAAGTGGGTTTTCAAGAAGAAAACAGATATGCATGGAAACTTGGATACTTATAAAGCTAGACTTGTAGCAAAGGGTTTCACTCAAACTCAAGGGGTTGATTATGATGAAACTTTCTCGCTCGTGGCAATGCTAAAGTCTATAAGGATATTATTTGTCATTGCCACATATTATGACTATGAGATTTGGAAAAAGGATGTCAAAACCGTTTTTCTAAATGGACATCTTGAAGAAAATGTCTATATGGTTCAGCCTGAAGGTTTTGTCGATCCACAACATCCTAATAAAGTATGCAAGTTGAAGAAATCAATCTATGTATTGAAACAAGCATCTAGAAGTTGGAATCACCGTTTTGATGATGAAGTGAAGAAATTCGGATTCATCAAAAACGTTGATGAAGCTTGTGTGTATAAGAAAGCTAGTGGGAGTATCCGAATCGAATCTACGCATATCGAATTCAGTAAAGACTTGAATAGATGCCTTCCTTCAAATATAGTTCATCCTGTTGATGGTATTTACTACACTAAGGCTAGATCCGGACTTACCTTTCTGGTATTATATGTCGATGACATACTGCTGTTTGGAAATGACATTCCAACCTTGGAGGGTGCAAAAGCCTGGCTTGGAAGTTGTTTTTCCATCAAGGATCTTGGTGAAGCCGCCTATATCCTGGGAATAAAGATCTATAGGGATAGGTCAAGGCGGTTGATAGGTTTGAATCAAAGTGTATACATTGACAAAATCTTGAAAAGGTTCAAGATGGACAACTCTAAGAAAGGTTTCGTACCCATTCAAAGAGGAACAACATTGAGTGCTTCTCAATGTCCAAGCTCAAAGGATGAGCAAGACAAAATGAATGGAATCCCATATGCATCTGCTATAGGATCCATTATGCATGCCATGATTTGCACCAGGCCGGATGTGTCATGCGCTTTGAGCATGACAAGTAGATACCAGCAAAATCTGGGAACCAGCCATTGGATGGCGGTTAAGAGCATATTGAAATACCTTAGGAGGACTAAGGATATGTTTCTAATATATGGCTCTGGTGAGGAGGAACTCGTTGTAAAGGGTTACACGGATGCGAGTTTCCAAACTGATTGAGATGATTCTCGATCACAATTGGGATATGTCTTCGTTCTAAATGGTGGTGCTGTCTCTTGGAAGAGCGCAAAACAAGACGTGGTAGCCTTGTCCACCACAGAATCAGAATACATCGCCGCCTCCTTGGCAGCTCAGGAAGCTGCGTGGATTAGAAAGTTCATTGCCGATCTAGGGGTAGTCCATACCATTCAGTACCCTCTAGAAATCTTTTGTGACAACGAGGGTGCGATTGCTCAAATCAAGGAACCTCGTGCACATCAAAAGACTAGGCACATTGAGCGGAGATTCAACTACATAAGGGATGAAGTTGAAAAGTGAAAGATATGTATTCGCAAAGTTCACACTGATCAAAACATTGCGGATCCACTCACGAAGCTTCTTGAAAGGCCAAAGCATGAGGGTTATACTTGTGCCTTAGGGCTATGATATTCTAGTGATTGGATTTGATCTATTTTGTATTTGGATATCGGAACAATTGTTATTTTGGCTCATTCATATGATTATGATTTTGAGTTATGTTCCATTTTAGCATGTTTAAATCCGTGAATAATTAGATTATTCTAAATATCCGTAGTCGATCATACTTGTGGGAACAAATATGAAAGTAAGACTATTATGAACTTGGATTGGTAGATATTCATAAGATATGAATATAGCAAAGGGTTTGCTGCCAAGGTTCATAGATATTTATGGAGATTGACCCGCCCTCAATTTTACTGCATGGAATCCTTGTGATTTGTGATCATAAGTAAATTTGAGTAAATGCGAACATCATAGTATCCTCCGACCTGAGATACATATTGGGTCTTGATATTCATCGATTATTATACTTTGACTTAGTTCTTCGCTGCTCTGAAACATGTCAGTACATAAAGCAAAGCTCAAGTGTAGTACGAGGTGATTGTGAGAGACGTATGTAGTCAATAGGGGATTTGTCCCTCTTATTCGTTGAGAGTTAAATGTCTAAGGCCTGATAAGTTAAATCAACAGAGAATGATCACTCTATGTCTCTGGATTTAACATGACATTTGTGGCAAAAGGATAAATGATAGTTTCACTTAAATCATTTTCAAGTATGGGACTTGAAGGGGATGATGTTATTGAATGGCACTTCGTCATGCGTATTAGGGATATTAAACCGTTGTTAGGCGGTATTTGCTATTTGCATCAATCTTCTATGCATCTTGTGCAAGTGGGAGATTGTTGGAATCGATCTGCGCAAGACACATATTAGAGTTGATGTGGCTAGTACGTATTGATCCAAGTCGAGTCATACCCAATAACAAGCTAGACGAAAACCACGATAATTATTATTAGATGTGATCTAAGTAATGATTATCAACACTTATAATATTTGGAAAAATGGTTTTCTAAATATTTCCGTTTGTGTGTTAAATAAATTATATGGATAATTTATATTTTGAGAGATGTTATTTAAATTGGTTAAATAACATATTGCATGTTACTTATGATATGTTTTATAACATAAATATTATGAGTAAAAAGTGTAAGTAATTAAAAGGGGATTTGAAATTTAGGTGGGAAAATCCCTCCCTCTTCTCTCTCCTCCCTTTGTTCCTTCCAAGACATGCAAATATATTGATTGGGAGATCATATTTCTTGGTAATATAATCTCTACACTCTCTCTCACACACACTTCTCTTCTCTCTTTCTCTCCTCCATGGAGCCGTGAACAAGAAGAAGAAGGAGGACAAACGGGATTTTGTTCTCGCATCAAGTGTTAGGACCCTAGCAACCAAGGTGTTTTTTGGAGCTCGTTGGGTATACAAGCTTGAGGTTTCCTCTATTGGAAGCTATTCGTTCATATCTTTCATCCTCTTTATCTTTCGGACTTGAAGGTATGATTCATGCAACACCCTAAGGTTGTTTTGATAGCATGCATATTCGTATATGGATCCGGTCATTGGGTTCAACATAAACGGGTTTCTGTGTAAAGGTTAACAAGATTTAAAACTTTATTTCCGCTGCGTTTTCCTTAATAAATGGTTATTTTGGACTTTGATTATCTTGCTAAAACACAACAGGCGTACACTATGTCGACAGCATCACCTTTATCTCTAAACAAATCGAGTCCCTCTCGAAGAAATTTGAACAGCTTTAGTCTGAGTTGACCAAGGCAAAGGTAAACTATGATAGGTGTGGGGGAGATCACAAGGTCAAATACTGCCAAAGTATGACCATCAAAGAATGTGATTTTGTAAGCCGACAAAATAACATGTATGGCAACACTTACAACCCTGGTTGGAGAAACCATCTGAACTTCAACCGGAGGGATGGATCCAACAATTAAGCTCCTCATGGCGTTGATAGAAGTATGATGAGTACTTGGTAAAAGGAAAGGTGTGTGAACAGGTGAAAGAAAACAAGGTTGAACCAAAGGTTATTGAAAGTTTGAAGAAAGATGGGAAGGGTGTTGTAAAACCAAAGAAGAGTGTGACCTATCAAGTCAAAAGAAACAAAATTCCTATCAAAAATGAAACTGTTGTGACTAGAAACATACAACCATTTAGAATAGTTCCCAATCAAGACTCAAGTTCAATTAAATCTGGTGATTCACAAAATTCATCAAACAATGGGAAGAAAGAGAAGAAGAATGCTTTCTCAAAAAAGAAACCAAAAAAATTGAATGGTGATGAGAAGTTTCTAATGAAAAATGGGTTTGAACCTCATGGATTTTTGTGGAAACCAAGAGGTGAAGTTCATGAATCAAAGAAATTTGATGTGAAAGATTTTATACATGAAGATGATTATGTGGTGCAAGAATGCAAGAGCATAATTCCTTTTGTGGAGACTCCAAGTCCAACTGAAAGTGGATATGAAACTAATGAATCTGATGCTTGTGAAACTATTTATGAAGATCCCAAGCCTATTTCTTTCACATCCAATGCAGCTATTGTTATTGAAACTGATGATTTGCAAGTTGATTCAGCTTACCTTCCAACTAATTATTCTCTTTGATTTGTGAAGGAACAGTCCACTCCACTGAATGAAGTATGGTACATGGATAGTGGGTGTTCCAGTCACATAACTTGTGACAAACGGTCATTGGTCAACTATGAAGAGAAATTTGAGGGTCCAGTAGCTTTTGGTAGTGATGAAAATGGTCGAAAAATTGTTGGAAAAGGGATCTTGACAATGGAAAGGTCGCATTTGACAATGTCTTTTATGTGGTAGGTCACATTTGACAATGTCTTTTATGTGGAAGGATTACAGTATAACCTTTTAAGCATATCTCAAATGTGTGATAAAGGTTATAAAGTCGGGTTTCTCATTGCTTCATTCTCAAACCTGATTTTGTAATCCCTTCAGATATGATTATGATGATGGCCCCAAGGAATGACAATTTGTATGAACTAAACATGAAGGATGTTGTTTCAAGGGTGGTACCTGTATTGTTTCTAAAGCCACTGAAAATGAATCAAAATTGTGGCATAGAAAGTTGTGTCATGTCAATCTTAAGAACATGAATAGATTGGTGAAGGGTGAGCATGTAATTGGCTTACCTACAAGAGAGTTCAAATTGGATGATAATTGCATCTCATGTCAGAAGGGTAAGCAACACAAGTTTTCAGATATTGCACGTATCTCCAGGAAGGGTGAGTTTACATAAGATGCATGAATGATATGTGAATGATTAAGAATATGTATAAATGTATATAATAGAATGTATGTATAAAGAAGTGTATGTATGGTTGTATCGAAATAAGGGACCAGACCCTAATAATATCTGAGATAGAAGGGACCAGACCCTAATAATATCTGGGATAGAGAAGGAAGGGACCAGACCCTAATAATATCTGAGATAGAGAAGAAAGGGACCAGACCCTACAAATATCTGAAAATGGCAAGATAGTTATGTATGTTTTATGAAAGTATGAAAGTGTGATGGTATGAAAAAATGTACAAATGAATGTACGAAAGTATGAAAGAAAGAGAGAAAGTATATATGTACGAATGAAAGAAAGATAACAGGCTAAGTAGGTAATATGTATCTTTGGATACGTATATATGTAAGTATGTTAATGTATTGTATGTTGCCTGATTAACTAGAACTCACTCAGCGTAGCTGACTTTTAATATGCACGCAGGTGAGTAGGATGAGACAGCTAGCTTGAGGAGGGACACATGGCAGTTGAATAAAGAAGCTGGCATTTGAAGACTTAGTTGTTGATGTTTGAACAAAAAAGACATATTTTATATTATTTTAAATTGAGACTTATATAATAAATGGTTGACTTTTAATATTATTCCACGAAAGTTATAATTCACTCTGATATTTAGAACTGTGGTTATGAGTAAGTGCAACGCCAAAGTAGGGAACCGGTATCGGGGCCTCTTTTATAATATATTATAATGTCTTAAATCTGGTGTTATACTCACTCAACCTAGTGTTGACAAAACCTATATGTATTTTTAACGCATATGCAGGTTATCACATGATATGATTAGCAAGATTTGTTGGATTTGGTTTCACTTGTTTTATTTCTAAATTATGTAATTTGTCTAATTTGATGTACTTGATTATTTAATTAAATTTAATAGACATTGTCACTTTTAATATTCCATGATAGTACCTAGAGAGCTGTGAGCAATCACCTCACGCTCCGGCATTTCCGTCTTAGGTTGGGGTGTGACATCATTGATTCTAGCATGTCTTGATTCTAGCATGTTGTCATTGTAGCCATAGACCCTTCGTGAGGCATGGTCAACTAATACCAATTACTTGCTTTCATTTAATTGTTGATACTCATGATATTGATTTGCAGTTTTTATCTTATATTATATTTAGTGTCGAAACAGGTGATTTTCTCACTCAACCTCATGTTGAATATATATATATATATATAGGATTGATTTCTTTTGAGAACCACTTTGAGTTTTAAGAACTCGAAAGAACTTAACATAACAATTTTTTTTCGAATTTTTTTTACACACATGTAATACGTAAGTGTAAGTAACGTAAAAAAAAATACGGTATTTTTTTACACACCGAATCGACTTATTACACATGTGTAACTAACAGTTAAACTTGTGTAATAATCAAAAATACTTATTCTCTCTCCTGATTCATTTTTTAATCAGATTTATTCTCAGCCACATATTCCATACTCATTTAATTAAATGTGTGGTCCATATTGAGTTCTTAAAGTTCTTACAACTCATCATGGTTCTCAAAATAACTTTCCCCTATATATATATATATATATATACACATATCTTTACCCATACTCGAGGTTATTTTTTGGTTCGAAGTGATGATTGAAGATCACATAGATTGGCTTTAGGTTATATATAAAAAGACAACTAGTTTGATTTATTTCTTTTTGGATTTATTTGTAACAAGTTGAGATGATGTGTACTTGATTGAATTTAAATGAATAAATGAGATATTGTCATTAAAATTTTGTATGATAGTGTCTTGTGAGCTGTGAACCAACGGTTCGCGCCCCTCATTTCCGCCGTAGGTTGGTGTCTAATATTGAACTTTGCAAAGAGCTGATGACCAAATACCAAACAAATGATGGTTCAAACGTCAGTTGTTCTCCATTATGAGGTTTTGATATCATTTGCTCTAAATTGGTGGCAAAGCAAACTACTAACATAAGGGCTGAAGAAACAACAGCTGCTCTACAAAGTATTGAAGATCCAAACAACTAAAGGCAAACAACTGATGGTTCAAACATCAGTTGTTTAAACAAAGATCAATAGTTAGTATAAGATTCTCTATAAGTAGTTGTTTGTAATAAGTAAATCGGTAGTTTGTAACCATTTTCTGTTAGCTAACACTATCACATTTAGCTCATCAGTAGTTTTTCACATGTATAAAATGAATAATAGAGTCTCTTCTTCATTAACACTTTACACGTCACAATACTCACCTAAATTGTATACTTTCATACTAGAAAATTTAGTGTGAATGATGAGCTAAGGTTGAGGGGGAGCAATATATTGTAATCATTCGATTATAGTTAATTCATAGTTGTTCTTCCATATGAAACCTGTTATTTAGCTAAATTGAATTATGATGATTAACTTGTTAATTTCATACACTAATTGAAGTTGTAATTCGAATATGGTTTCAATTAAAGTGATACTAATTCGCTCAACGGATTAGATCAGTTGTTTATTGTTTCATTGATTGTGATTTGTTTTCAAGTAGTTTAGATTATTAGATTTTCAATCCTACTGATCAATTAATATCTATACCAAGTAAATAGTCTTAGTCAACGATTATATTTGGCATATATATTGTACTAAATTGTTTTACAAAAAATATAATATTTTTGGCTACATATTAATAAATATCTATACCAAAATCAATAAATATAATTAATATTTTGAGATAGCTTAATTTTATAAAAATCAAATTGTTTATTAATAAATAAAAATTATTAAATAACATACCACTTGATCAACTAGTTGATTCACTTCTCATGTAATATTAATCTCATGCACCCGAACCTAACAAAAAATATTCAAATGATTTTTATTTGTTGGGTGGGAAACATATATTAAGATAAAAATGCACAAATTTTTTTTATCATTCTTATAAAGATGTTACATCGGTTTTTCTTTAAATACATTTTACAATGCATGTAATAATAAATATTATTACTATGATCAAGAAAAATAAACAAAAAAGAGAGAGAAAAACAAAAATAGAAACAAAAAAGTTTATTTTATATTCTAAAGATGACACTAAAATGAAGAAAAAAAATTGTTAGAGGGGAGCAATATGTTAAAAAATTGTTAAAAGAACTAAAAGTTCAAGGAAAGGGGCATGACAAGGGAGGGGGTATGTTTAGCCTAACCCAATATACAATTATCATGCCATCATCCTTCATCTAGGTTTTATTATGTTTTTTTTTTTTTGCATTCTGTTTATAGACAACTTTGGTCTCTGATCTCGCACGTGTTACCATCACCATATCTGAAAACAAAGCCGATCTTCCCAAATATAGCCTTCACCTGGTGTATATTGTTACCAATGTTCAGCATTAGGCATGTCCTCTCGATGGCATGACCATTTCTTAATAATCATGGGTGAAACTTTTTACCCTTCATGCTCGTGGTTAGGAAATTTTATCGCACATTGATAGTACCCCACTCCCATCGAAAACTGACCCCTAATATGAAGCCTGGTTTAAGTTTAATTCCATTGTATTACAATGGATATACGACACCTTTTCGAATAAATTTTTGGTCCATGTTCATGAATCTGAGTCTACAACTAACAAAAGATAGATTCATGTTAAAAACTTATTACACAACAATAAGGTCCCTCAGCGCACTCTAACAACAATTTGTTAACCTTAAACTCCGATACATGACGTCCTTTTCCAACTAATGCCAACGGTTAAAGGAAATCGAAAGTCAAATTTCCTATCTTTGTATTCCGAAAATAACGAACAACTCGTGTGTCCACTTATATGTGGGTTTCCAAACGAGTATGATGCTACTTGTGCACTCATTAACGAATCTCTAACAGATTGGGAGGATGCTTGTGTAATGCTACAATTAGAATACCAATAATCATGTTTCTCATGATCCAACACCTTCAAACAAATGTCGACAATACTCTTCAAAAAGTGACTCAAACCATGGTGGGTTCAAGTCTTCTAATTGTAGATGCAATACCATTCGAACAGGCTCACAACACAACTCCTCGACATGTAGCACACACAACTCAAGTTCCATAGATTCAATCAAGCCTAATCCTCCCAATGCTCACAATGGGAGCTTCAATCTAGCTCATCTCCACTTGGTCCAACTATTGGAACCTACCACCAACTCCCCAAGCCCATATCCAACTCAGTCGGGCCAGGCTTTGTAGGCCCCTCAAAAACGGATCTAATATTAATGAACATATTTGCTCTTGATAAAATGGATATGGGGGTGTGAAATCAAATTATTGAACAAATAATATAAAAATAAAATAGAGGATAAACGATTTCGTAATCGGTAAACACGATTGATATATTAAAAAAACAGCGATCCCACCCAAGGTGAGCTCCCCGTAGGTGGTTGATTTACACCATGAAAAACACATACTAACATATAAATAATAAAGCCTTATATATAACTAAACATAATAACCTTACATTCTAGAAGCTTTCTCCCAGTTAAAGTGTAACGTGGCATCAAAGTAGTCGCCTCAGATCCGGACTTATCACTACCTTTAGTTAATTGATTGACCAAATATATATTTTACGGTTTTCGCGTTGATGATATCTTAAGTCACATTTTGGTCCTTACAATCGCCCCCTTGAGTTATGATATCCCAATTATGTTTAACCATTTCACACATCTTCATGAATCACCCGATAAATCGAAGCGTGTTCGTTTCTATTCTCCCCATCAAGGTACGACCCACCTATTTTTATTTATGAATTAGTTCTCGCTTCTTTATCCATTATCTCGGATCTTAAGCTTTGTAGGCATGAAATGAGCTCGAAAATCCACAAATGGAACTCGAATTACCGGCTTCATCAATCAAAAGACAAAACATTTAATTCTTCATCAAATCCAATTTGTTCAAAGTTCACCTTAATAATAAAACAACATAAACCATGGATCCAACTTCTCCAACGTCTTGAAAATTATATAGAAATAACATGCTTTGAACACTTAGTTCAATATGACGAAAACCAGATCAATTTTGACTTTCCTTAAGTCAATAAAAATAATTTTTTTTGACCCAAAAGTATTTTGCAAACTCTTGGCCGGGTTCAATATCTGTTGTAAGAGAATTACCTTTGTTGAATTAAGCAACAAAAAAAAGACAATTAATCCCAACAACTTGAGTAATATAGCAACAACTTGGTCTGGTTCATGATTTGTAAATTGCCCCAAAATTGAAATAAGCCCAACAACCCAAAACAAGTAGCATGTTTGTCCATTTCATGATCTGTTTAAACATTCCATACATATATTCACAACCCTGTTTCTTTTACTAATTCAGATTTCATATTAGGGCACCTAAAAGAAAAACGTTTCTAACTTCATTGTCGGCCGCCATCATCACCAATCAACCGACGACCTCCATGCTTAAAACTCGTGCTCCTACCGGTCAGCCATCATCATCCCATGTCATCATCATCTGATCCAATGTCCAAGCATGACCTAGACGCCACTCATAGTTCCACCACTATTCATGGTCCCCTGGCTTGAAAACCGTGTTTCCAACTAAAAAAAAGATTGGAACAATACGGATAATATAATCAGATCAGAAACGACCATCAAGCAATTCTCCAACAACTTGAATTGTCACCAACAACCCCAACCCAGAACCATTGTTTCGATGGCATTAGTTCGAATTAAAACAATCAGACATAACAGACACTCATCAGATATAAAGTGAGTATCGGAATTTGATTACGCATACTATGCTCTTCAATATCAACCATCAATAAGAAGAAATCGCATCAAAACAAGAAATATATAGGCAGATCGATTAACAACCAAGAACCAATCGCTATATACACCAGATTCACAAGAGAAACAACTGTCAAGGGACCAAAATCTCATATCTATATTCAATTTGATATTTCTAACTCTAGCATCATCATCACTCTGTACTCTCACACACGCAACTATGTGTACGAAAAACAACAAAAAACACTATCCAGGTTTGTCGTGAATGCCATATCTTCAAAAATCATATAACATTCATCATATCTTTCATTAAACTCTAAAACAAATTTCAAAGGCATAGAATCCAAATCTATAAACCCGAGACAAACTTCAAGCACCTTTATTTTGTCAAATCTTCGAACTTTATTTCCAAAACAAAAAATTAACGTTTCATTCAGGTAATCGCGGAATCAGAACCCGAATATCAAGAGCAAAGTTCAATCGAATGATTCAACCCGCTCTCATACCACTTGTAGTGTCGCACCCCTCCCGAATGTTACATGTAGGTCCCCCAAAATTGGATCTAACAAAAACGAACGGATCTGCTCTTGATAAAGATGGAGACGTGTGTGTGAAATCAAACGATCGAACAAATAATTTGAAGATAAGATATAAGATAAATAATCTTGTAATCGATAGAAAATATTGATATATTAAAGAACACAGATCCCACCTAAGGTGAGCTACCCTTGGGTGGTTGATTTACATATTGAAAAAAACACTATAATGAAAACAATAAAGCCTTATATATAGGCTAAACACAATAACATAACTTTCTAGAAGTTTTCTACCCGTTGAAGTTAAACATGTGCATCGAAGCTCTCATCCCAGGTTCGGACTTCTCACTAACTTTAGTTAACTAATTGACCAAATATATACATATATTTTATGTTTGTCACCTTGATGATATCATAAGTCACATTTTGGTCTTTACAGGCTTTACCACACCCATATGGACTGGCCACCCCCCTCCTTCTCAGCCTCCACTAGTGACACAGGGAACACTTCCCCAGCGTAACCTCATGCCACAGAGTATGATGCATTGGACCCTACCAACATTGACGAAACTCAACGGCACATGGACACACGGCTACTTCCCAAGGTAAAATAAATCTCATTGGTTATCTGTTTCAATATATTTTATTCTTGTAGGAAATTCAGCGCATTTTAATCCTCGGATAAGGAAACAACACAATTCCCACCACCACAAAAACTTTACACCATAAAGATATTCTTTATACCCCCTAATATTATTAAAAATTTGCTTGGTGTCTGCAATTTAACATTTATAATTGGACATCTATTGAGTTTGACCCGTTTGGCTTTTCTGTAAAGGACTTCACGGATGAGACAAAGATCCTAACAAGACATGACAGTAACAACCATCTCTACCCACTCACCAACGGTAGTACAGTACTGCTTCCGCTTTTCACTTTTCTCATGACCAAGACTTTTGACACCATTGATTTGGTCATTCCGGATTGTATGTTTTTAAATCTCCTGTTATGAATAAATTTATTGCTTGTAATACACGTGGTCGTGAACCTATCTGTCATTCTTGTCAATTATCCAAGAGTAAACACTTACCTTTTTCACCATCATTGTCACAAACATTATTACCGTTTGAAATAATTCATTGTGACTTATGGACATCTCTGGTTCTGAGTAAATACGGTTATAAATATTATATGATTTTAGTTATTGATAAAACACAATACACTACCCTCTAAAATTAAAATCCGAAACTTTTGAAAAATTTGCCAAGTTTCACATATTTGTCCTCACACTGTTTAACGTTCAGGTAAAATCACTTCAATGTGATATAGAGGTGACTTCGACTACCATAACTTTAAACACTTACCCAACACATACAACATTCAATTTTGAAGCTCATGCACTCAAAATTCCCAACAAAATGGGAAATCTTGTTCACTGATCTCACCCATGCTTATTTACCTCCAAATTATTGGGCTGAAGCTCTTCATGTCGCCACCTATCTCCATAACATACTACTAACACAACTATTAAATTTCCACTCACCCATGGCCGCACTCTACTAACGACACCCCGCATATAATAACTTATGTCTTTTTGGTTGCGCTTGTTATTCGAATATTATGGCTACCCGACCCCACGAACTTAGTCAATGTTTCACTCTTTGTGTGTTTCTCGGTTATCAACCCATTTTTCATGGATTCAAGGTCTTAGGCTATCAATGACCAAGGTCATTTTGTCCTGTCATTTCATTTCACTACAAAAAAAATTGTTATGTAGTGACATACAAAAAGTGCTACTAAAAAGCAAAAAAGTGCCACTAAAGACATCTGTAACAATGTGCGGCATACAAAAAAAGTGTCACTAGAAGCGGTGACTAAAGCCTTTTAGTGGCACTTTTTTTATATGCCGCACAAAATTTTTGGCATTTAGTAGCACTTTCGTTTTTGCCACAATATAAATAAAACACTTTTGTGGCACATTTGTTGTGCCTTTATATTTTAATCATAGTTATATACCTATACAAGTTTTAGTGGCACTTTCCACAATCTGTAAAACACTTTTGTGACACAAATTTTACATATAAAATTACATGATTTACAATATAAATATAAAAATAAAAGTTAGACAGAATTATAAAAGTAGAAATGAAGAGGTAGGTCCCAGCAGAGCCCAGTTGGACCCACAGGACTCACCTTGAAGAGAGACGTCTGCGCAGAAACCAACTGGATCCGCAGGACCCACCATGCTCAGAGACGTGACGTCCTTACGCGCAGTACGCAAGCTGTTCCCGCAGGAAATGCCTCCCAATGGTGAAGTACTCAGCCTGTTCCCGCAGCTGCGGATACAAGCCATCAGGGAAGGCCACCCGCGCAGCAAGGCTACACGCACAAGGCACTTAGCTCTCAATAATTCAGTAGTCACCTGAAGGAATGAGCAAAGCCGGGAACAATCCCGCACAAAGGCGGGAGGGGTAATACTCCCGCCCAAATGAGCCAGTCCGTACGATACTGGAAGATCTTTTGTACTGTACCTAACGAGGTATGGGCAAAAGATCTGACCAGAGATACGACAGCCCATTGACAACAGTATGGCGAGCAGCATGCTCTTGTACTGTATGTCACTATTAGCCGCTACCTACTCACCAACTCCTGTCATACCACGTGCATAGCCTGCAATTGGTGGAAAAGGAATAGTACACAGCAGGCCTGGTCACTGTCAGCCGCTGCCTACCCACCAACTGCCAGCATGGCACGTGCGTAGGCCACAGTTGGTAGAACAGGAATACTATTCAGCCGGCTATACCCTCTTGGAAACCTACCTTCGGCTATAAATACCCCAAATGGTATGATCATCTCATCTTATCTTGTATCTTACATCTTATACCTGATATCTGCTCTAGCAATCTCTTAATATATACTTATATTCAAGAGCAATCTAGTCTGATTCTCACGCCGGAGGGTGGTCACAAGGAGGTACCCCCCCCCCCTTTCTCAGTGACGAGCTCACGGTGTCTGTTTTGCAGGTTATCAGAAGAACCATCTTTGCCGGATCTAACCCCTCGTGGGAAACATCTATCTAACCCCCAGATTATCCGTAATCTGCCCGGGGTAACTTAGTGTTTCTTCATTGGCGCCATCCGTGGGACAAAGCTAGAACTTCATTTCTTTTCAGTTTTTTCAAACTTCTGGAAAGATGGTTAAAGAAACTCTGGTAACCACAACCCCAGTTACTGAGGGGAATACCGGCGACTACACAGTTTTTACGAACACTACCCCGGTTACCCAAGCCGGGGCAAGTGCAGTAAATTTTACGAACACTACCCCAGTTACCCAAGCTGGGGCAAGTGCAGTAAATAATCGCTCACTGGAATTCACCGATACCCAGCTAGAGAGACAACGAACGAGGCTCCCCCGCCAAACACTCGATGAAGTTAAAGCGTGGGCGGAAGCACGTCAAAAAGAATTCCAAGCAGAGTTGGATGAACGCTTACGTTCACTCCAACAGCCTGAGGAATTCGGAGAATACTAGGACAATGATTCGGAGGAATCCGATAGTGACGCAAACCCTCGTCATAGGGCAAAAGGGAAGCGTAAGGAAACGGACTCCCAACCGAGAAGGCGTTTTGGAGAAACCTTCAAACCAAAAAACGCAGGTGGAAACCCACGTGACTTCTCCAAAACACTTACACCAACTGCTGCAAAGGCGGGAAAGTCCAAATTTGCAAGGGACATTGCAGAAGCAATCGTCCCGAAAAGTGCCAAACAGATGTCCAACATCGGCACTTACGATGGTATATCTGATCCAGACGATCATTTGAACAGGTTCATAGCGGGGGCAACCGTCAGTAGTTGGACGGAACCTACGTGGTGTTACATGTTCCAAATGACGCTTGTTGGGGCGGCTAGAGCGTGGTTCGATCGCCTACCGGTCCACCACATCTACGATTGGGAAGACTTCCAGCAGAAATTTAGCCAACACTTCAGCCAACAAAGAAAGTATACCGAAGAGCAATGGACAATCCTCAAATGCATTCGAGAGGAAGATGAATCTTTGCCAGACTTCATCACTCGCTTCAACTCAAAGAAGCTAAGTCTGGGTAATATTAGCGAAGATCTTGTTCGCGCTGCTTTCATCCAGGGCGCGAACGACCCAGAGCTCATCCGCACCTTAACGGGTAAAGATGGCATGCCATCCACATGGGATGCCATCATGACAGCAGTTAAACGCTTTGCGGAAACGGAGAAGCAACTGGGTAGAGATCTCCCCCAGAGCACAAACCTCTACACCCAGAAAACAAGAGAAGACAACGTCCTTACCGCCCGACTAAACAAAAAGCGGAAGCTAGGCATTTGGCAGTCAAGGGTAAACTTTGACACCTCATCCGGCTTGCAACATCGGTTAGGCGGAAGGGATAACGTACAGTCGAACCAGAACTCCAGATGGACGCCACTCACCAAAAGCGTCACCGAGATATTCGCCACTGAGGAGCTCACATGGCCAAAGGCTCCAATAATCCGACATCGTCACAATGCTGATCGGAGCAAATACTGTGACTTTCACAGGACAAAAGGCCACAACACTGAAGAATGCACAGACGTAAAGGACATCGTCGAAGCATTTGTCAGAGATGGGACGCTCGCACACCTCGTGGCGTAACGAACGCTGAGCAGGCTGATGCGTGTAGAACCCCAGCTGGGGAAAACACGAATAAAATTGTAGGTTCAATGCCGGAGACTACATACTGCGTAAACAACGAGATCCCGAACCAGGTGCGTATCGGCTCGATGGCACTCCCATCCCAACAACATGGAAGGGAGCTCAATTACACAGTTTGCATGTAGATCAATTCCAAATTTGTAAAGAAAAGGCCCAGAGCCACTTCTAATGGAAATGATTCTCCTTAGAACATCGACGCTGATGATTTTACATTTATGCTTATGAACTTTCCACACGGATATGCCGGTCTTTACCGTATACATAAGTGTGAGAAAAGTCGTTGCGTGGGGAAGGCGGCAAAACCCGCATAAACCCAAAAAACGGCAAACCTTCAAGCAGGTCAGTTAAAGGTAAAGTTCAGTCATCCCACTAAATGAAAGTGCCGGTCTATCGCACGAATCATGAGAGGAAACTGAACACTAACCTATTAACAACCGCGCGTCGAACGGTTAATTTATTCAACACTGATGCCGGTACTCACCGCATAATTACGTGGAAAGTCGTTGCGTGGGGAAGGCGGCAAAACCCGCATAAACCCAAAAAACGGTAAACCTTCATGCACGTCAGACAGGTAAACTTTGGTCATCCCACTAAATGAAAGTGCCGGTCCTAACCGCACAAATCATGAGAGGAAACCGAACCTATTGACAACCGCGCGTCGAGCGGTTAACTTATTCAAAATACTTTAGAAAATTTCTAACAGAAGGATGAGGAAAACCTCCACGCAGGTTAGATGTAGGTAAAGTTTAGCCATCCTACTAAGTGCAAGTGACGGTCTTACCCGCACAATCACGAACGAGGAAGCAAAACTTCAACCTATTATCTACCACGTTCAAAGGTTAACTTATTCTAAACACTTAGAAAATTTCAAAGGAAAAGATGAGGAAAACTTCCACGCAGGTCAGATATAGGTAAAGTTTAGCCATCCTACTAAGTGCAAATGACGGTCTTATCCGCACAATCATGAAAGAGGACGCAAAACTTTTAACTATCTACCACGTTGAAAAGTTAAATTATCTAAGTACTAAAGAAATTGCTAAGTTAAATCAGAATATACGTGAAATAAACAAGGCAAGGGATTGGCAAATAATCTTTATTCCATCGAAATTCAAGTATTACAAAGATTGCTGGGTACATACCCGCATACAAAAATAAAAATCTACTCTAATGGTGGAAAGGGATCTTCAAGATCAAGCCTCAGGACCACTACCACTTGGACCCGCACCATCAGTAGAGTGTGGCGGTTCAAGGAAAGCTTTAAGGATAGCTAGCCCATCATCAGCAGCGGCAACTTCGTTTACCTTCTCCACCACCGGATGCGGGAAGGCGGCATACTGATTCACTGCTTGGTCGTATACAGCTTCAGTATCCACATCAAATAAAGGGAAGTTGGAAGGCGGGATGCCTTTCTCAACGAACCCTAGACCAAGCAGGAAGCCGGCCTTTTCCCCATCCTCATGAGAAGCGTTGAGGGCTGCGCTCATAGCATCGTCATAAGACGTATCCGTGAAGACCCGATGCACAACCTACAAAAAAGAAAAAATACAAGTATCAAAACCTTTTCTATTTACAAAGAAAAGCGTAAAGACATTATGAAGTTAAGCTTACCTGAGACAACGCTTCTCGAAGAAGCCATTCCTTGGCAACCAGAGCCTCTTGGAGGGCGGCTTGAGCTTGGTTACGGGCGCGTTCGGCTTCACTTTTATTGAGGTTGGCAAGCAACACTTCCTTTGCAGCAGCCTCTTCAACGCCCTTTAGCTTCCGCTCAGTGTGGTCAAGCACGCCCCTCTGGTCCAAGATCTTTTGGAGCTTCTTGGCGTCTTCCATCGCCAAGGCGTCATGAGCCTGTTGGAGCGCCTCTAGTTTGGCTTTGAGTTCCTCATTCTCGAGGCGTAAAGGCTCAGCAACAGCTTCAGCCTTGGTGGCCCTCTCGGTTGCGTTCCGTGCAATTTCCTTAGCCAGCCGAAGCTGTTCGTTAACAGCTTGGGTAGCCTTGGAACGGGCCTCGAGCCGGGCCTGAACTTCAACCTCGAGGGCCTTGAAGGCCTTCTCCTTTTCCGCAGCCACTGCGGTAAGCCTCCTATTCTCCTCCAGGACAGCCCGCGCCTGAGCTACTTCTTGGATGCGAGCTGCTTTTAACTTGTCGTTTTCACGACAAAGCAGCTCGACGCGCGGCTGCATCCGGGCAAGGAGAACCCGAAGCTCATTGGTTAGCCTACCCTCCTGGTAGCTAGCCATGGCTTCCCCCAACGCACCACTGGGAGCTGCGTGACGAGCCCACTCCACGCACTCCACAGGCGTGCGAAGGGTTGTTCCTTGGCGGATGTTCCAATGTGGAACATACACTTCATTGGAATCCGACACTGCAAAAAACAAAAAGCAGTTAGGAAAAGATGATAACAAAAAAAAAAGGCCAAAAGAACCCTACGCACTTGTAGGGTCAACAACAGGCCGATAGCCGCCAAACCCATCACCTGAACCCAAGGGAAATCCGTCCAAGAGGTCAGACAGATGGGAAGGAGGCAGAGGTTGGCGAGAAGCCCCAAGCATACCTGAAGGATCGGCCGTCGTTGCCGATGACGGAGGAGGCATGGTGGAGGCCGCCGCGGTAGTAGAAACCAACGGAGGTGAACTCACCGTAGGTGAACTCACAACCGTGGTCGCCGCTGCGGAGGAATCCGCAGAAAAAGTCACCGCCGGCTCAGTGATAGATTCAGTAAATATGGCACTGACAGCCGGCGGTGATGTCATCGCAGTTGGAACAGTTGGCTCAACTGGGTGAGCAACTGAACCAACGGAAGCAGGCGCAGCCGCCTGGGTCGTCGCCTCAGGTAGGCTGACCAAGCCTACCGTCATGGGTCCGGAGGTACTCCTCCCCGCTCCACCCTGGAATGCGGTAGCATCCACGCCTGCACAAAGAAGATAAGTATTAATGATGGAAAGCTATGAAGTTAAAAATAAAGGAAGTTTGTACTTACGGGTTTTCTTGAGTGCGGACAGGCGGGGATGAACCCGATGGAGCCGGCCTCTTCACGCCGCTCACCGTTGTCATCCTGGGCTCTCCGGAGGTGACAGTCGTCGCAGCCTCCGGAGCAGTGGTCTTAACACCACCAGGGTTCCCCGCCACCTCCTCGCTCTCGGTCTCTGAATCAGACCGAGGCACCGGATCGGCAGTGGAGGCCACCTTCGCCTTCCCCTTCCCGCCGGCAGCCTTCTTCTTCCGCACCAACGGAGGACCATTTGCGGATTCCTCATCAGAACACAAGATTAGAGGAATTCCAGCAGAGGTTTCAGCATTGAGGGGTCGAGGGTTGAATAACGCCTTACCTGGCCGCCTGACGCTCAGGATCTCGTGGCCTGGCGGGTAGACCTCCACGAACCGATCCGCCGTCTGTTCAAGGATGGGCAACTCGTTCTCATCTAGAGCACGAGTACCCATCCGAGTGGGACTATCAGCCTCCCGCGGATACAGGAGCGACTGCAAGTCGTTCCCCTCTGAAATAAAAGAAAAACAGTTGGAAGACAAACCTGTATAAACAAAAAAGACAAAGCATACCGTAAGGGACAGAGTTCAAACCGTATTCAAGGACGATCGGGATCTTTTGCGCCTCCGCATCCTTCCACACCCGGCTCATCCCGAGCATCACCATCCCGGACTCCGCAAAGCGGTAAACCGGAGATTGGACTCCGGAAATCTTTGTGAACCATTCCGCCTCCTGGTAGTTGGAGGCGTGAAGGCTGGGGAGTGCTTGCCCATTCTTAAACTTCATGGCAAGGGGGATGGCGCGAGCGGAGATATAAAAGAACTCCCGCTTCCATGAACGAAGACTGCGCTCGGTTGCGCAAATCTTCAAACCCTTGATCCGGGTTATCAGAGTATACCACCCCTGGATGCACCTCCAAGAGTAGAAGGTCATCAGGCGGTCGACGAAGGGCTCAACGCCCAGAATCCGGCACACCCACTCGAAGTAGCGAATCTTTGCGATCGCCATCGGGTGTACCTCGGTCAGGTGTACACCGTGCCTCTCCAGAACACGGTACACAAACTTCGTCAAAGGGAACCTAAGATTCCCATAGACAAAGAATGCGACATATACCCCGATCTTGCCTCTGGGGGCATCATACACCGTCTGATGAGGTTCAGGAAACTCAGGCTCGAGAGACTCGAGCATGAACTTCCTGACGATGTACTGATATAGATCGACAGGCAGAGCACACTGGCACTCGCCAGCAGTACTCTTGTCATCCTTGTCGGATGTGGATGACGGGTTCTCGGCGAACACCCCGGCCTCCTGGGCTGTAGCCTCAAGATCGTAAGCAGAAGACATCTTGCAGGTATGAAAAAGAGAACGATTTCAAGAGAATGCTCGACTGAAAAGGTGAGTATTCGCCGGAAATCGTTTTGAAGATGAAGAGAAAAGTGAAAGTGTGGATTACAAAGGACCCTCTCCCCCTTTATATACTAATCGCAATCAATGCGATGAATTTAATGCGGAAGAGAGAGAAATCGCAGGTGCAATGAAACTATGACACGTGGCAAAGAGCAAGCTGGCAACAGCTGTTGAAAGGATGCGTGCCATTAATTTCGCGGCCATGCGCCCGAAAAATCGCGCCCACGCGCCTAAAAAAGCGTCTGGAATGACCATGTACTGTCACGTCACCATAACTTCCTGCACGTCCTGACACAGTCAGAAGAAACCGTCGGACGACGTTTCAACAATTTGGACTGTTCTTATCCTTTCACCAACTCTTCGAATTTCAAAATTTCAAAAAGATTCAAAAGTAAGCGGGAAAATACCCCTTACCTTGGCAACCAAGTAACTGTAAGACAGGTGCGAGTACAGTGTTAAGGCAAAAACCCTTCACATACTTAGCACCCGCAGGGAATTGACGCCAGGAATACCTTGGAAGTAAAGTAACCGTAAGACGAGTGCGGGTACAGTGCCAAGGCAAAACCCTTCACATACCTAGCACTCCGCAAGGAATTGAAACCAAGAAGGATCTTCTGGGCAATGCTTGCGGAAACGGGAATATCATCCCCGCATAGCGGGAACGTCGAGAACTACATTGTTTAAAGCTTCAAGATGGAATTGGTGGTTTTAACATAATTGATCACTATGTTTAAAACTACCAAAACCTCATGGAGAATCCACACAAGTGTGACTCAACGCTCCTGACTTGTGAGGAGGTTACAGACCTACCCGCATCATACCCAAAGATCAAGCAGGTTAGTCGGGAGTTTCTGCAAGTGACATAAGGACTTCCGCGGGAAGAATCCCCATGAAAAACCTTAAAACTAAACCCTTTTCAAAAACCCTTAGCTCAAGTCCAAAAGTTCACCTCACTTATTAAACACTCATGAAAAGAACATTGGACTGGGGGACTTGAAGAGGTAGGTCCCAGCAGAGCCCAGTTGGACCCACAGGACTCACCTTGAAGAGAGACGTCTGCGCAGAAACCAACTGGATCCGCAGGACCCACCATGCTCAGAGACGTGACGTCCTTACGCGCAGTACGCAAGCTGTTCCCGCAGGAAATGCCTCCCAATGGTGAAGTACTCCGCCTGTTCCCGCAGCTGCGGATACAAGCCATCATAAATTTATAACTTTAATAATAAATTCAACCCGAAACATATTCCAAATGTTAGAATCAAATTGTGAAATAAATAAGATATTCCAAATTCCAAATGTTTACACGATGATTCTAAACATTCTTTTAAGTGAGAATCACTTTAATAAAACCTAGCTCCAAAGCTTCCCATGATATCTACCCTGTCATCGTCAACGATATAAACAGGTATTAGTACTGACTAAAAAATATAAAAAAGTTCTTTCCTTATGAAAGTCATTTGTTCTTAGTCCAAAAGTAAAACATGTGTAAAAATTGCCCAAACAACTACACAAAAAAAACCAACATATTATATGCGACTGCTTATAATTGGCCCAAACACTTAATAATTAGACAAAAAAACCAACATATTACCTTAGCTACACATGTCAACAAAAATTGAAAGATGAATTGTTAAAACACGTTTCTTACCCTGTAAAATAGAAAGTTTTGGCTAATCAATTTCATGCCAAAATTACATCATAAGCGCATCTTTAATATTGCGAAAATAGTTAAAAAGTAGCAAGTTAAAAGTAATTACCAAATGTACGATAGGCACAAATTGATTCTTGATAGACAACCCTGTAATTCTCAAATTTTTAAAAGTAAGAAGCTTAATAATGAAAGCAAAATAATATACAATGTATCATATTAATATTATTACTATTAACTTGAAGTTAAAATCAACATCATACCAAACTAAGGTCTTACCAAAGATCACTACAACAAGTTTTGAGTGGTCCGGTAGGGTGTGGTGTGTTTTGAAGAACATGTACTCTTGAAGCAGATTACCCATCATGCGCTTAAATATGGATTGTTCTTCGAAAGCCACAAGTAACATTAGTCCGAAATCAACAATATATATTCAATTTCCATCTTGCCAACCGATTCTAGAGAACCTGACAATAGTAAAAAAAATAAATAAAAAAGAAAAAAAAACAAAAGCAAGATAATTCTGTTAATAATAAAATGTTTAGCATTTCTCATAAAAGACTACATGAATTAGAAAAGGTCTACCAGCAAACGTTGAAACTATAGTCACCCCTTATGATTTTTTTACCATTTATATCAATAAACTAGGTATGCAGATTTCAAAGAAATCTATTTAGTGAATTTTGCCCTGTTGCATGCTGATGTCCACTCCAGATAACCAACACCAAATCCAGGATAAGAATGGTACCAGCCAACCACAAACTGGGCCTGATTCAACAATAAACACTTCTATAAAATGCAGTAAAAACGCATAACACATACAGACAAATGAATCATTAAAAACCTTACTAAAGAAAACCTTGTTGTCGCCCTAGACACTGCTGCTGAGGGTGGAGAATGTGCCAGCTTATAGTTGAAGAATTGAACAAGAAGCAGAATTGTTGACAGTAGCGGATCTAGGAATTTACTCGCTGGGGAAAAACAGATTTTTAGCTGTGGTTGCAGATCTATGGTGGGTTAGATAACAAGGTCAGTAAAAAAATGATATCAAAAGATAATTCAAAAATTGGGTAAATATGAACCCCTTTATTAGACGATGACCATGTGTGTTGGCATTTTTGTAAAACTATTTACAGTTGTAAATGTTGATGATATGTGCACCTGTATATTGCATTCTTGGCTTAAATATATAATTCTATCCACAAAACAAGATGCTAAATATCTTGAATTGCTTTGTTGACCAAACTTTTTTGCTTCTACAATATCTGCACCAGTATATATTATTTAGTGTATGCATAAAGCAAAAGAGTTATTACCAGATTATGATCACCAATATATAGACTAGATATATAGCAAGTAGATGTGGTTCTAGCATTGACTTCTCATCACCAATATATAGACTAAAGGTGCACAAACCGGTTTAATACTCACCGGCTTGGATTGAAACCGGTTCGGTTTGGTCAACTAAAGTCAAAACCGGTTTATGATCAGTTTCGGTTCGAGTTGAAACCAGTTTCTCGACCAGATTACGACTGGTTTGATTCGGGTTTTGATCGGTTTCGGTTCGAGTTTGATCGTTTTTTGTCCAGTTTTGGGCAGTTTTGGTTCGGTTAACCGGTTTTGGGAAAGAAATTTACAAACCAGTTCCAAACCGACAGTTCCAAGCCGGTTTCTATAAAATCGGTTTCAAACTGGTTTGGTTTTGGTTCAACTTTCGAGTCGGGTCGGGTCCGTTAACCAGTTTATTTGGCCACCACTAATATAGACCACCATTCCATTTTTTAGTCTAAAAAACGCACAAAGGTCATGAAGAAGCTAGACTAGAACTAAGTGATATGTAGCGATAAAAATAATTGAATATCAAGAAACATACATGTATGAATTTGCTTGATTGGATATGTGGGAGTCACTCATGCGACCAAAAGCCATTGTGTTGTGTCACACACGAATTCACGACGTTAGTAGCTTCAGAAACCTTCCTAAAATAAATAGTAGATTCTTCTCATCTAACAGATTTAACATAAGACATAACTAAGAAGTGAGATTCCATATACCACACAATCGGAAAGCCCTAATAGAGTCTCGCCCCAATCAATAAGCCTTAGATCTCAATGATTGGAAAATGAGCAATCGTTTAGAAGATTGGAGACCGAAACCAGGGACGAATGCGTAACAATTTTGGAAAAATTAATAAATTTAAGCGGGAAATTAATAAAATTGACTCTGCAGTTCCAAAAAGTTAAATATGTTTATAAAATAACAAATATTTGAGTAACAAAAGTAGAATGAAAACTTATAAGATAATAAATATATGGGTGTAATTTGGTTACGGTCATTTGTAAATGACATGTTTGAATAGGATTGGCAATCGGTTTGGGTCATGGATCATAAAGGGTTTAAAACGAGTTAATTTAAGTTGTTTTGGGTCCAAGTTGTAATGGGTTTGGGTTATGAATCATAAAGGCTTAAGGTCAAAACGAAACAATTAAAAAAGGGTTGTTTTGGGTTCAGGTTGGAACAGGTCCTAGCAACATGTTGGATTAAAATAATTACACATAAAACATAAAAGGAAATATATAGAATAAAATTACGCGTCGGATGTCGCGTTACGCACGTACCGACACTGGACAGTGTTACACACGTACCATCACCAGTTACGCGTGCACTAGTCTTTATTGTAATTATATTAAAAGTTAATTCATTATCAAATTGTTGATAAATGATTTATTTTGGACTCCGAACTATTATAAATAAACCCCGGTAAAACACCCAATCACGCCCTGCCTTCACGGGCCGAAGAACAACGCAACACAAAAAAAACTAAAAAGAAAATTACATCGCTAGTCCATTACAGTAAATGAAGATTGGTTAGGGTCATTGATGGCCAATTAGCGTCAATGATAGTCAGTTAAGACCGATCATTAACAATCAATTATGATCCTTTATAGTATATACGGTCGACGGTGACTATTTAGAGCCAATTTAGTCAAGCTTGGTCAAGCACAAAGTTTAATGGCAAAACACAATCAATGTTGGATAAATGATGGAGAATTCTTATCAAACATAGTGGCTCATTGTTATACATGGG
Organism: Bidens hawaiensis; assembly: GCF_021521415.1. Lineage (NCBI taxonomy): Eukaryota > Viridiplantae > Streptophyta > Magnoliopsida > Asterales > Asteraceae > Bidens > Bidens hawaiensis. The sequence goes on from NW_027495966.1 coordinate 100,136, forward strand.
TGTGTATGATCTATTATGACCTATAACGACCAGTTACAGTTAAGCATGCTAACATATTATGACTATTTTAACATGTTATGCATACTAAGCAAAAGAGTCGTTAGTAGAATAAAAAAAAGCACAGATGAAAATTAATTGAAATTAGTCACATTTAAAATGGTCGCATATAGTTAAAATTAACAATGAATAATAAAACATCCAACATTATATAAAAATAAAAAATATTAATGTGACTAATTTTAAAAACTATTTTTAAGTATAATAAATTAAAACGTTAAGAAATTTGTTTATATTGAATTAAATTGTTAATTACTAACTAAGTACTACTTTTGTTTGTTTGTGTTTAAAAAGTCTTTGAAGACAGATTTTTCTAAAGACATGAATAGTGTTCTTATGGTTTTAAAAAATATGTCAATATCCAACGTTTTAAAACTTTTCACACCCTACCAACGCACAATGTCCACCATCCATCATCCGCCACCTCCACCATCCACCACCACCTCCGTCCATCACCACCACCATCCACCGTCGGCTACCACCACCACTCACCACCAACATCGCCACCCACCACCCATCGTCAGCCGCCACCACCGTTCATCACAACCACCACCCACCGTCCACTACCACCACCGTCTACCATCGTCCACTACCACTATCACCATCCACCACCACCACCCACTACCATAATTCATACACCACCACCAATTATTTTTGCAGTCTACATACGTTAAAAAAACAAACAGTCATCTTCTTATAAACTACAGAGGTTTGGTCTACATTTTCTTCTATAGATGTCTACAGATATGATTCGTAAACTACATACATTTTAGCTTTAAAAAACAAGCAACACCTTAGTTTATATAAAATTTTAATAATAACATAAATTCTTATAGTATTGCATATAAAAATTTAATATATTACGGTGAAAGTTGAAAAATCTACTATTCTTCCCACCTAGATTTTCCATTATGATCTCCCTCCATAAATTCATTGTATTCCCGCTACGTCCAAATTCGAAACATCCAAATTCCCTTCGTCCAGTCAAAATTAAATCACAATTTAACTTTGATAAAAAATTAAAATCGAGTTTTGATTCCGATCATATTAGTATATTGCCATCAGTATAAAGTTCTATTTGGGCTCATTTTAGTTCAAGTTGTCTCAACTTTTTAAATATTAATTCATTAGCCATAGAAATTTGGTTTCCTAATGCACTTTTGGTGATGCAAATGATAAATGCAACTCTAAATTTGCCAAGAAAATATGGAATACCGCATACGCAAGATACCATTAAATACTTAAATTTTAGTGAAACAAAGGCTATAATGCTACTAAAAGTGTGTGATGAGAAAACATGGCAATGCAAAGTGCCATTAAAACCCAAATTTAAGCGGCACAACAGTTAAATGCCAATAAAAGTGTGTGCCAAACAAATGTGGCATACGCAAAGTGTCATTAAAACCTACATTTCAGTGGCATAAATGCAAAATGCCACTAAAAGTGTGTTCCAAGCAAGTGTGGCATACAAAGAGTGCCACTAAAACCTAAAATAGTGGCACAAAAACTAAATACCGCTGAAAACGTGTGCCACTAAATGACATTGTTTCTGTAGTGTATATGAAAACCAAATTTAGTTTAAAGCCACTCTCAACCTAAACCAAGTACTTGTCCCTTAATAGTGACCCTTCTCCATTGCAGAGCCTACTACCATTCCCACTACACCACAATGCATACACCATCCACAGATACACCTAAACAATCACAATCCACGACTCAATCACAACATCACCATACATCCCACTCGACCCAACCTCATACTCCTTCCATAGCCCAATCTCAACATCTGCAATCCATAACCTCAACCAACTTCCATTCAGCTCAACTTGCAAAGCAGCCTGCACTGACCCAATCATTACATATGACCCACTTCTCAACCTCACCTGCCATCCACCCACCCACACTCTCCAGTATATCACCAGATTTAAATCACCCTATCTCCACACGCCTACATGCTAGAATTTCCAAACCAAAAAGCCACTCTAAATTTGAAACAAATTCTATCTCACCTTTACCCACTTCCCTTCACACCACTTTATCTGATGCGAATCGAAAAGATTTCATGGATGACGATTATAGGCGTTCATGAACAATAACACTTGGGGATTTGTACCCAGGCCGCCCGATACTCATGTCATTCGTTGTATGTGGCTATTTATTTTAACGCCTCAGGCTACTTAACGATGCAAAGCCCAACTAGTCGTTAATAGAAAAACTTAAAAAGTGGGAATTGACTGTGATGAGATGTTCGTTCCTGTGGTAAAAACCACGACCATTTGCATCATGCGCTCATGCTCAACTTGACTGCATCACGCTCTTAGCTGATCCATCAATTGGATGTCAAGAACGCATTACAATTTGATATCAAATAAACCTACTATATGTTTCAACGCCCGGTTTAAAAACCCTTAATGACCGACACATATATGTTGTTACCAAAATCCTTGTAATGTCTAAAGCAAACACCACGGTCATGGTTTCAACGTTTCACTGCGTACATACTATAATGTGGTTTCAAAAGTGCCATTTCAGACTCCTCTCTGTTTATCTACAAAAGGGCAACCAACTTGCAGATCTTTTACTTCATGTAGACGACATTATGGTGACTACATCCCACGAGAGTCTTCCACACAGTGTTATCAAATCTATCTCCAACCAGTTCGCCATGTCCAATCTAGGTAAACTACATTTTTTGGCATATATGTCACACATATACATGGAGGATTATTTCTTTTTCCAATTAATAGACATATGCAGAGGACCATCCTAGCCTGGGAAAACGTGACCACGTATAAACCGTCTGCCACACCTGTTGACACTTCCTCCAAACTAAGTGCAACATTCGACCCTTTGTTTACCATCCCAACAATATACTACAGCTTAGCTAGCGCTCTCTCCTGTACCTTACCTTCACCTGACCCGATATATCTTGCACGGTACAACAGATCTGACTCTTCGTGCACGACCCTTGTGAACCTCCTATTCACTTTCTCAAATGGGTATTATGATACTTGCACGATACTACATCTCATGGGATACGTATTGTTCCTTCTCATTCTACATCTCTCACCGCATACTCATGCCGACTAGGCTATTTGTCTCAATTCACGCCGATCCACATTAGGATATTTAATTTTCTTGGCACTAATTTGGCCCCATGGTCATCCAAACATGAAGCCACAATTTCGTGATCTTGTTCCTAGGAAGAATATCGTGATGTGGCAAACATGGTCGCTGAAACAAGTTGGTTGTGGAACCTTCTTCTTGAACTACAAGTTCCAACTCGTCATGCCACAATTATGTATTGCAATAACTTATATGTCGATTCTCTCTCCAAGAACCCTATACAACATCAAAGAACCAAGCACGTTGAAATTGATATTCATTTTGTTCGTGATAAAGTTCAGGTTTGTGATATACTCATTCTTCATATTCCGACGGACTACCAATATGCAGATATATTTACGAAAGGATTACCACAGCCGCTTTTCACTAAGCTCAACTCCAGCCTTTGTGTTCGTGGCCCTACCATTAATGAAGACTGAGGGTCTGTCTTAGTCAACGACATATATGGCATATATATATATATAGTACTTAGGGAGTGTTTGGGATTGCTTATTTCACCAACTTATAACTCATAAACTTTTTGAAAAATAATAAGGTGTTTGAGATTGCTTATATTGTGAGAGGAAAAAAGTTTCATAAGCTACACTTTTGTAACTTATTAACTTAATAAAAAGCTATAAGAAGGCAAAATAAGGAATCCCAAAACACCCCTTTAATTTTGTTAATTCTAGTTTTATTTGTTTCCTTTTAAGTCTCCTAGTTAACTAGGAAATTTTGTTTTATATTGTCTAGCCGTGTAATTTTGAGATATCGATTGAGAAATATACAATTATTAGTTACCTCCAACAAGGAGTTAGCCTCTAAACCAATATTGTCAAGATGGAATTAGTGAAATTTAATGTTCTTCAAGATGTATGATGAGCAATATGTAGAGATAAAACTTAACTAAGAACTTCACCAAAGATCCCTATCAAATTAGGGTCCTTGTCAAAGTCTTTGTTTTGTGTGTGTTTTCTTTCTGTATCACATAACGATAAATGTGCTTTGCTTAGTGTGTGATCGTCAAACAATATCATATATTTGTAGCCACATGGATACATATTGTGTTCCGGGTATATATAAATACAATAAAACGAACGTGGTTAGAAAAATCAATGTGGTCAAACGGTGGCCGGATTTCTGAACTTGCGATGGTGTGGGCGGGGGTAGTGCAGTGCGGATCAAGATGAGCAGGTCTATGTATATTAATTCGTCTTTTACTTGGAGGATCACATCTTTATTAGTTAAGATAATATAACTTTAATATTACGCAGGTCGCATATTTTATTACTTAATGATTTTTTTGGTAATATATAAATAGGTATTTTATTTATTTCAGATACACTTAACTTAAGTGAGAAAACTAACAGAATCCGTTCTATGGAGCATCCGCATTACATTTAAGAAAGAGAGAGGAACATATTCAAAAACTTGCAATTTGAGCAAACCATGTTATAACTATCCGATCGGGTAGTTGACTCTTATATAATAATTACTTAATCAACAAGTCTGACTTGTTTACAACTAGCTTTGCAACTAATCTAGAATCATAAAGCCTCACAGGCTAGCCAATCATCTTTTAAGAGAATATTTTTAAACAGAAATTAACTTACGAACGCGTATAAGTAGGACAAAAATAATATATGGAATCTTTCTTACTGGATACAGTATGATTGAATATTTTTGTTTTTTAAGTTAAATATACTTTTTAATATTAAACATGTGATATGAAAATTAAATTTTATGAATACAGAAACTCCCACATTCAGCACTCAGAAGTTTCGTTAGGGATTTTGACAAGTGTAGTATGTACTAGGTACGAACGTATATCACATCAAAAAATATATATATATATATAGATACTTTAATATATTTTATTGGAAGGAACTCTAGTTGCGCGCGGTGCATTGATTCTGTTTCCACTAAGAATTTTTAACATGAACTTGTAATGGAGCAGTAAGGAGAAGACTTGGTGTTTCACGTTATTCTGGCTCAGTTTTAACTTTCAACATTTAGTTTCAGTGGCCAATAAGTTGATATGAGAGACTAGACGAGTATGTGACGTTTCCTTAACGGGCTTTTTATCATCGCACTGTCGTGCATTCGGGGAGTGTTCACGGGCGTTGGCCTTAGGTGAGTGTTTTTTCTAGAATCGAAATGTGAGTGTATCCCAATATAGTGAATTTAGCCAATAGCTCATTTGAAGTATCCGTTGGTCATTTTAAAAAATAAATATAATATATAGGAATTTTGAATGAGCCAAAATCTCATTCTCATAAAAATAATCGTTAACAAAAGTTACATATTGAACCCTACATAGATTAGATATAAACTTTTTTTATTTAAAACTATGGGCCAGGGCCATGCAACAGTGATGGGTCTAGAAATTTTTCTTGGAGGTGCACTGTTTTTAGATGCTGTAATTTCATAGTCGAATATAAATATTTTTTTTGGGTGGGTTGGACTATTTGGCTCAGTTTGACTAACGGTTCGGGCTAAGGATAGAGACATAATACTTGATACAGCTTATAGTAACTGGAATTTTCAAGACTTCACGATACACTTTAAACAACAAAATGGAAGTAAAAAATTTCTTTTTGCAGTTGTAGTACAAACACAAGTTTGCCTCGACCACTTTCTGAAAGTTGAAAGTTATTGACAAATAACAATGAAAACAGTTTAATATGAGGTAACTTGATTGTTACTTTTTGTTATTTATTTTTTTATTTGATGAAGATGATCATAGATCAGACATTCCATTGGAGTACATAACTAATATTGTAGCAGTACCCAAGAATCTTTTTATTTGGATAGCCACTGTCATTGTCACATATTCACAGCGTGGTCTGACTTCTCAGGTCCTCTAACGGCTGTGGGTTAATGTTTGAAACCCAAAAGTACTAAAACCCCGCTTTATGTTGAAAAAATAAAAAGAAAAAAAAATCAAGAATCGAACATGGGACATGCCTGTTATCAAGCAATGCCTTAGCCACTTCACCACATCCAAATTGATTAGAGAGTGCACTTCAATTTATAAAGGGGTGCACTCCAGATTTTATATGTTACTACGCTATTATTTCGAAACTCGGGGGGTTCCTGTGCACCCCTTAGTTCCAATGTAAATCCGCCCATGCCATGCAGGTTGTGTTGAAGTAATAAGAGGTTTGACTGATTAACGCATAGCCTTTGAATCATTCAACATGTCTCTAAAACATAACTATTAAAAGACTTCATAAACCATTAATAGTTATAACCATAGACACTTTACCTTTGACTAGTTCAGAAGTTACCAAAAAACCACTTATAAAAAAACCACAAGCTTGGTATAGTTTTGTTAATTGCATTGTTTGGAAAGGCACCTACAACCATCTCATATCACACGAGACGGGGGCGAAAAAGAAAATTTAATTACTTTCTAGTCAGGGGATCGAGACTTATAGGGAAGTAAAACTTAAGCTAGAGCTTTAGGCCCCTGTTTGGATAGAGCCTCCTGTTTCGACCAAAGTTCGACAAAAAACATACTATTTGATGAGAAAATTACCCTTAAATTATTTGAAAACACAAATATATTCGTGGTTAGTTGTTTTGTTTTATAACAATAAAATTAAAGAGAGAGAGAGAGAGAGAGAAAATCCTGAATTCTCGTTTCGTTTAAGAACCTTCTAAAGAGTTAGGTTGCCCTTGTTTGTGACAAAAGCTTAAATAAATGTTTGGAAAATACCCTTGTTTAGACTTGTAGATAGAGAACACACTTTTGTGCAATGTTTTGTAATTATTTTATGCTTTATATACTGTGAAGGTGAAGACCATGAGTACACAAAAAATTGATCGTGTGTTGAGCATCTTAAATTGTTCTCACTTATGTCATTCCTAAAGTCAAATGTTCAAAATTTAACTCAATAAAATATCTACATATACCATATACTTAAAAGCATTCTCAATCCGTCCATCTTATTATATAAAAGAGAGTTTTTATAAGGGAAAATGTCATAAAAAACCAACATACTTTTCTATTTTACTCACAAAAGTCATTCTACTTCTTTTTGCATGTTAAAGTCCCTACACTTGTTACTTTTGAATACAATTGTGAATTTATATTTAAAAAAAAACTGGAAACCTGTTGTTTAGGTAAATATCTTTTTTTCTTTTTTTTTGAGTGACTTATTGATGGTAAATTTCTTCTTTTTCTTTCTTAAATAGCTTATTAATAATAAAAAGATAAAGATTACCTGCATATATTTGAATATATTGTCCCACCTGATCAATTAATCTATTTATAATCAAAAGACACTAATTAATTTATAAACCGAAGTTCCGTCATTTTGTTTCACAATCTTCAACATAGTTCTGTTATAGTTCTTCGCATTCTCCCGCGAGCTCTGATTTCATCGTCGTCTCCCTCCGACAGCCACCCTGTTTCCAAGATCTGAATCAAAGATTCCGGCGTTAGGTTGAAACAAAACCAAATCAAATGACAATTCCTTCGAATTCGTTTCGTACGTGAGGAGCAGATAAGCATTAATTAGAAATGGTGGTGACGGTTACCCAACGGTCCAATTTTGTGTTAATTAGAGAGGTGCATATACTAATTTACTCTTGAGAAGATGAAGAAAATATAACTTTAGAACAGAGATAGAGATTGAATGGGAGATAGAGACATAGATGAAAAGAGAAACGGGCGGTTGCTGGTGAGGTATGTGGCCGGATATATTGTGGTGATGGTGGTGCTATGAGCCGACGGCTGTGTTGGAGAAGATGATAATAATAAATTAATAATGTGTTTATTTTTTTTCCTTTTTAATAAACCACTTAAGCTCAAATCAGACAAGATATGTACTTATGGACTTGTGTAGCCGGTTTATAAGTTTTATTTCACAATTATATTCAAAAGTAACAAGTTCAGGGACTTTAACGTGCAAAAAGAAGTGGAGGGACTTTTATGAGTAAAATAGATAAGTATGTTAGTTTTTTTATGACATTTTCCCTTTTTATAATTTAGGGAGTGGTTTAAGATGTTATGGGTGGAGAAGAGATAAAATGCAATGAATTTTCTGTATATTTGAAACGTTTCTGTAACACCTTATAAAATATATTTAATATTTTTAAAAATGGTTGTAAGTGGAGATGAGAAAAATATAATAATAAAGGTAAAAAATTCTCTAACAAAGTAAATATTATAGGTGTGAGTTATGTACTTTGTTGACATTGTTAAACATACGTTGAAATAGTAGTTTGTGAGTTAGCATAGTATATCCTTAGTGGCAGAACTAGAAATTTATTTTTCAGGGGTTCGAAATTTTTGGGCCAGTTGACCACCGCTAAAATAAATAAATTTAGCCCGGTTTGGTTTTTCGGGTCAGGTCATATTAGTATGCAACTTTTTTCGGCCTGGTTCGAACATATCAGTCAGGTCAAATTGGTTCAAGTCGGGTCATATAAAAAAATAACCAAAGTATCATATGACCAAAAGTAGGTTATAAAACGTTATTAAAAATGCATAACTAACATCGTTTTATACTAGTCGTACGCTACATTCCCTTTCTTTAACATAACGAATGTCGACTTCTTTTAAAACCACTCGAATTAGTTATTAGAGGACTTGATAAATAATAATAATGCTTATAAAAAAATTGTAAAGGATTTGCCTATGTAATAAAAGATGTTATTCAGTGTATAAAAATACATAAATAATAAACTATGGATGAGCAAATTAAATAGCAAGAAAATAAAATCTATAATATATTTATACGAAAGCTCAAAAATCATATGTGTCGCGATGTGGTCGCTTCCCCCTTTTATGGAAGCCACCAGATTGTTTGATTTTTAAATGGAGGCTTCTCTCTTATTTAACCCGAATTCATGGGTATGGGATGGGTCTTACCAAACCCAGACAGTCTTTAAACGTGTTATAACATCTCTTTAAATTAAAAATTAATCTCACCAAATATTTGATATAAAAATCCTATAAAATAGGGATATACTAAAAATTAATATTTATTTATTTTTTTTAAAAATTGACTTATAACTAAGAAAAAACTATATTATTAAAAAAAAAGAAGCGGGTCACGGGTTTTACCAAACTCATATAACTTTTAAATTGAGTTATAATATCTAATTTATTTGCGAAACAATTTTCATCGTCAAATCCTAAGTATATAATTATTAACTTCCTTAAAATACATAAAACTAAAATCAAATATATACACACACACACACACATACATACACACACACACACACATATATATATATATACATATATAATAGAAACGAGTAATATAAAATAACCCCGTAATACGCACGAAACCTTTAATATCCTACGTGTCGCGCTCTGGTCACTCCCCGCCTCATCTTAAGCCACCAGATTGCTTCATTTGTAAATAAAGTCTTTTTATGCGTTTGAACCGCTTTGACGGGTACGGTGCTTCTAATGAAACCTGGATAGCCCACGGGTCATAACGACTCATCTTATCATTTTCCTCTTTCCTCTCCTGCGAGACCTTGCTCACACCCACCTTATCGCTTGTGTGGATTGAAACAGGGAGAAGACTGAGCGAAGGTCATGGTGGATTGAAAGTTTTTCTCTATCTTCACAATTGTAAAACCTTACCTTTCAATCAACGATTCCGTGGTGCGATTTCATCGCTTCAGCAACACATTAATTACGCACTAATTTTAAAACCTTTTTTTTGCACGCATGTTTTTCTTATTATGCTAATTTCAAATCGAATTCAATTTCAAAAGGTTATTTCCGTTAGTGTTCTGATTAGGGTTATTTTCCGGAATGCATTTGTTAGTTATTGAAAATCATTTGAGGTTTATGATCCCGATAACAAACTCATGACTGGATAAGTTGCTGGAACTTTATACCCTTCTAAATCATGTACATTTATTATTATTATTATTATTATTATTATTATTATATTGTACATGATTGGAACAGTTTGTTACAATGGAACTCTAATTGATTTAGAAAAAAGTCATCGCTGCTATTCATCGATGTTTAAATATCTAATTGCTACAAGTACTATGCTTTACAACTATTAATATTTGTTTCTATAGGTTTAACCACATCCAGATTCGTCTTGATTTTATGTTAGATGCTTTACTAATAAACTCCAAAATTGTGATCTAAAATTTATGTTTAATTTTAATCAAAGGATTCATGCTGAAGTGAATTAGGTTTTGTTTACTTTCAAAGTTAAAGTATCAGATTATTGAATATGGCAGCTTTAATGTTTTGGGCTAAACACCTCAGTAGGGTATTCTGGTGGAGTTTGACTTTAATGATCAAACATTTATTTTTAAATTTTAATTTCATGCTGATTGGTAGGGGTGTTCTTCGGGTTCGTTTTTTGGGTTTTGGATTTTTCGGGTCGGGTTCTTCGGTTTTCAAAATTTTAAATCATGACCAGAGACCCAACCCGAATATCTCACTGGTTTTTCGGGGTTCGGATAATTCGGATTCGGGTTTTTTCAGGTTGGGTTAATCGGGTTTTGAGTATCCTAGAAAACAAAACAAAAAACAGAAAACAAAAAAAATTTAAAAATTGCAATGCTAAAATTAAAACAACATATTATTCTTTGCTCGTAAGCATATAATCAAATAAAAACCCAACATAATTTGATAAAACAATCCAAAAGAAGAGTAAACTAACTCGAACCATAATCGTCTTCAATCGGGCGTGATTTAGTTGTTCGATTACGCTTGCTATTAGTAATAAACGGATAACATAAATTAACAATAAACAATCGATAGATATAGTTGTAATGGCAACAATCAATTAGGACTAGATTCTGATAACTTTAGTGGCTAAGACTAAGCTTATTATTCCTAAAAATATATTTAATTTCAAAACTAAAAGTTTATTCGGGTTTTTCAGGTTGACTCGAAACTTATAAATCAAACCCGAGAACCAGCCTGAATTACTTCGGTTCGGGTTAGTCTTTTCTCGGGTTCGGGTTTTCGGACCGGGTTAGTTCGGGTTCGGGTGCATGTTTTCTCGGATAGGGTTTCGGATAATAGTGACAACCTTACTGATTGGTTTTAATTTACTTTGGGTTTCATGGTAAAATAATTTCTTTTATGCAGATTGGATATAACTTATTTTAAGAATTTGTAAATTGTTTTATTTCCTAATTTATTTGCATATCAGAACTCAATTTAATTTAAATGTTTATTTAATTTGTAACATTTTTTTTATTCACATCTTTTTGTTTGACTTTTGGATTTATATGGTTTTGTTTAATAATATATTTCGTAGATAACAATATTTTTGGTGTTTGAAACTTCACTTTCAGCTCAATATTACTACATGTTTTACTTATTTGTAAGTTTAAGTATCTAAATTGAACGAATGTGTTATCTTCAGTTTTGCTAAATAAAGAAATAATATGATTTCACATATTACAAACGGAGAATCGTACTTGTAACTTGAGTTGCGTGCTATTTCTTTGACGTAACAATCTTATGAGAGTGTCTTGGTACTACACTCAAGGTCAGTTGTTTTTTACTCTATATGTATTATGTTTTTTAGATGTGCTCTTGGGTATGTGTGTGCCTTTGTATGTTGGTAATATGTATTTTAAAACCTGTTTTTTACATTAATCTTTTAATAATTGTAGTGTCAAACGTGTGTTTTATCTTCGACGAAGTTCGTAAAAAATGAGCAAAGAATACATTTTTGTAAGACAAGACATGTTTTATGAGACGGGAATGAAGTCTCTATAATGAGGTAAAAAGAAAGGTATGCAACTTTGTTTTACCTTTGATAATTATTTTGTTACAAATTGTATGATCACTACCATAATCTGTTTATTAAAAAATTAAAAAAAAATAATCAATTGTAGGTAATACCAACTTTCTATTGCGAAAGAATCCCAAGTCTTATTTCAAGAACATTACTAATGTTGTTTTGGATAGCGAGTAGCAACTTACTGATATTTTATCATCAGATATCAACTTATCAAGCATGTTGAAAACAAGGCCAATTCTAGAATAAATATCTTCATTCATCAATACAACAAGTTCATAAAGTTAAAGCTTAAGGTGTTGGTTTCTTTCTCAATTGATGCGGGTCATAAATCATAAATGGTCTAGTGTTAACAACAAACATATTTGATTGAGATTCGGACATTCGTCATAATGGAGGTTACATATTTTGTTTACATTTAGACCAAAATATTTTGCTTCGTCTTTTAGAAAATGGGAAACACTAGGCCGTTGGCATAATTGAATCCTTGGTATTCCAAGGCAGCTTATCATTACTTTGTTCATGTTCGTTCATTAAAAGTAAGGGCATGTCCGTGTGCATTAATGTTCGTTCATTTAAAATCTAAATGAACAATTTGCAATGGAAATGAACAAGTCTAATACATCACAATTTATCCATAAAATACATCTAAATTAGTGGCTTAAATTTACTTCATTCATTTCAATGAGCCCCTTTTATTATATATATATATATATATATATATATATATATATAGGGGAGGGATATTTTGAGAACTTGATGAGTTGTAAGAACTTTAAGAACTTAATTTTGGACCACACATTTAATTAAATGATATGAAATATGTGGCTGAGATTAAATTTAATAAAAAAATGAATCAGGAGAGAGAATAAGTATTTTTGATGATTACACAAGTTTAAATGTTACTTATACATGTGTAATAAGTCGATTCGGTGTGTAAAAAAATGCCGTAATTTTTTGTACATTACTTACACTTGCGTATGACACATGTGTAAAAAAAATTGTTACGTTGAGTTCTTTTGAGTTCTTAAAACTCAAAGCGGTTCTCAAAAGAAATCAATCTATAACTGCTTAGATGTTTATAAAACATACACGAACGAAAATACATCAACGTAAATAAACGAACATAAATGAACGAACATAATTGGATGCTCACGAACATAAATGAACAAACAAAATGCATGTTCATGTTTGTTCGCTTTTTAAATAAATGAAGATGAACTTCTAGCCGAACAGTTCGTCAATGTTCGGTTCTTTTATAGGCTTAATTTAGCATGTAATCTGATTGGAAATACATCCAGAAGTTATAATAAATAGCGTATATTTTTAGAGTAGTAAATATATATATATTTATATAAACACTTTTAGAAAACTTACTACATTTACAAGCTCTAATTAACACTACTAGAAGAAAGAATACAACATAATCCTAAAAGGGTCATATGAGTCGCATGGGTTAAAAGTTGTCTAAAATTTATTGCATTTTGTTTTTGTAATCATGCTAAAGGGTTCGCGCAGTCTGACCTAATCTTGACAGAATTTTATGAATAACTTGACAGAAGATGAATGTTATTTTAGCTCCATTGTATCCTCAATATATAATTCTTCGGATAAAGAAGATACAACAGGTATACACAATTTCTTTGTGTTCATACTTTGTAATGGACTGTTTATAAATGAGTCATAATATCAACTTCATATTTGACAGGAGGAGCCATCAAGGTTAAATTTGTATTATCATTTGTTTCATTGAAGTACCAGGTGAACACTAGAAGTTAAGTATCAAGATTCATATTAATAGTTTATCTTCTTTTTAAACTTGTTGGCTTGACTTCAAAAGTCAAAATACACACAGTAAAACATATATAAACTATTTTAATATTTTTAGGAAACTGGTGGTGGTGGTGGTGACTACCATGGCGGTGGTGGTGGTGGCAGTGCAATATGTCACATAAGCATGCCAAATATATGTCAAATAAGAATGTCACATCATGAAAACTATCGACGTTAGATTTCGTTAGTCATGATTCATTGGTAGAAAAAAATGATAAAAGATGGGACAATCAGTAGTCATTTCGTTAGTTATGATCGGCATTGGCTAAAATGTGATAATTGAGATTATTTAAAACCAATATATTATTTTAAAAGTGGTTGTAAATTGTTATTGACACAATGCTTGATTAAATAAACTAATAACAAACACAAATCCCTTTAACAACCTACAAAATTTCCACTTAACAACAAAATTCGTCATAATTAAGAGAAATGTTGACTTAGGATTTCTAAATGTTAGATGAAACGAAGGATTTGATAAAGAAGGCAAGAAAAGAGTTTCTTAAGACGACTTATTATCATTATAGCGTCACACACAAATGACGGCTTCCAATTATTACCCATTTTAAAATATAAAAAAGAAATAAATCTACAAAACTTCATAATATAAAATTTTATGTATACTATATTAAAAAAATATACATTATTAATAAAAAATAAATTTTTAAAAACTTTGTTTTTACATATGATCATAAAATTTTCGTTAATATAATTAATAAACTACTATAACTTCCATTATATTTGATAAGAATAAAAACTAATTAACAAATTAAATGTTCTTTTAATACACAACAATAAGAGCATTACCAATCCGTTACCTAAAATAATGGGAGGGAGATTTGTATATTATATGGGATGATTATGAGTGGTTGTGACTAGAGGAAAAAGAAAATGTTATATTGGAAAGTTAAATTTGGGGATTCACTGTATGTACGAATAATTTTTTAATATTATTTAAAAATGGTTGTGAGTAGAAGAGAGAGAAAATATAATGATAAAGGTATAAAATATATTATTTAATTAAGTATGAGAGAGAAAATGCAGTGATTTTTAGTCTAATTATATGATATATATGGATACACGGTAAAGAATGGGCTGATAATGCTCTAACTAAACTACAAAATCTATAAATACAACAAATACATAAAAAATAATAAGAAAATCACAAACTAACATCATACTAGAAAAATATAATAAATTAATAATTCACCCAAAAATGAAATGATAACACATGACGTACCCATTTCAGATAGATGTGGACCTAGAATTGGCCTATAGAAATTCAAATACATCAACTTATTACAAGCTCAATTCACTGTTAAGCACAAAATACATATTCTAAACAACAAAAAACAAAATGTTGGGCTACATTAATTGACAGACACATGAGGGCCCATTTTTGGTGATCCATTAAACAACATATGCGTTCCACATCACCAACGAACCGTAACAACTCAATACAAACAAAAATAGCACAAACCATATAAATTTCTTTATGCATTCCTGTATATTAAGACGAACATTCACATCTTATATTAAGATTTACGTAACCCATTTAATAATTGTTTTCTTTAATTGTTGTTTATGTATATTTTTCATGTAGGATGCGTTTAGGTATTAAACTTAAAGGTTACATGAACTTATAAAATATATTATATTTATTAGTTGTAATTAAAGTTGCCCCCCAATGCCCCCCCCCCCCCCCCCCCCGTTAAAAAGGACTTAACGACGTTATACTTTTTTCCGAATTTCAAACTAACTTTTTAGGCTATTAATCGGAGGGAAGATGTGAGTCGTATGATATAAAACTTAGCTCCAAACAATGATCCAGACGACTTGAATTTAGTTAATTGTAAGTTCAAACACCCGAATTGAAGTATTGTTTCGTCATTTTGAAGCACTGTTTTGAACTAAGTTTTACACCAATCGACTCGTATCCTCCTAACGATCAAAAGCCCTAAAACATTGGTTTGAAATTCAGAAAAAATTATAACGCCGTTAAGTCAATTTTAACGGGGGACCATTGGAAACCAACTTTTTTGAATTTGGGACCGCCAGTGGCAATAAAATGAATAGGGATTATTATCAGCTAATACCATTTAATAGGGATTATTAAAATCCAATATTCCTTTCTTTTTCTATATTACATAGCATGGCCCCCATATCCTCACGTTCGCAGAGCCGGTTGCAGTCATGGACTACTTCACCGGACTTGATGACTACAACGGTGAAGTTTGTGCTTGCCTTGTCCACTGCTGGGCCACATCATCCGGACCTTGGGATGAGTAGCACGTTGTGGATGCTCTTACGTCTTCCTTTTCTTTTCTTTAACTGTTACAACCTTTGCAGCTCCACAAAAAAGTCGCCGGCAATTGAAAAACTCTATCATCTTGTTTCAGTTTTCTCTTATTTCTTCCCAAAACGCTCTCTGTTTCTACCAACAATGAATACACAGGGGCCGGGTGTCAAAATTTTACAGGGGTTGGTCGGGATTTTGATGCATTTATACTACTAAAAAAATTTCACAGGGAACGGCCGACCCCGCACTACAATAGTGGGTCCGCTCCTGTATATACTAAATGTTTAACAACCCCTGTTGCCGAATTTATAGACTTAACACTTCATTCGAGATTAAAGATTATGACTTAAGATTTCTTCTAAACAACACACATGTCACATGAGTACTTATGGGACTTAAACTATGCTTGTATGACATATCATATAACCGAGAGTTAGTGTTTTAGATATTCTAATAAGCTTTTTTAGTTATATTTTCTGATTAATATAAACGAGAGTTAGGTATTTAGTTCGTCTTTGATTATTGATCGGGACTTGATCGGGTTGGGTCATAATGGGTTTCTGATTAGAACGGGTTTGGTCAGAACATGTTTTAGGTCAAAGCAGGTTGGTTTTAAAAATGTGTTTTATATGAAATTATCTTTATTACATTTAGAATTAGTGCAAAATTGATGCACATGTGGCAAATTTCATAGCACATTACTTTTTACTTTTATTTATATCCGTATATTGTAATGTAGATTCCTCCCGTCATTAACTGCCATTCACTTTCCTATAATTTAGAAACGACAAGAATAAAGGGTTACACCGTTACGGCTTATGGCGGTTTCCGCATTAAACCATCGCATCCCTCTGAATATACCTATATATAAACAAGTTACTATACATTTTGGGTTTACTTTTGGTTTTCAATGGTAGTTATGCGCGTTTAGGTGTCAGCTGCACGTACCTGGGTCAATAAAAAGGTGCCCAGCTTGCACTTCTATGTGTCTAATGCCGTGTTACGCGCTTATTGCCATCGGCTTGCGAATCCCATATACGTCAACCTATTATGGCCCATTTCAATAGAAGGATTGCCTCAATCAAGCCACTATGATCCATTTATGAAAACAACCATCAATATCAACCCAATTTTTTTTAAAGATGACCCAAAGCAATCCAATTTTGGGATCGATGGTGGGTCTAGATTGCTAGGCCCAGTTAATCGATGCTTAGTTGTGGACTGTATAATCTGTTTTCAACAATTCATATGAATATATGATAGTTCTCCAAACTTATTTTGACTATTCATACGAGAACAAGAAACTTTATTGCAAATTTATTTTTCCTATTTCCTCATAATGCTATATTGATCAAAAACTTAAGTCGACACAGGATAGAATATAATACAAGATTTCTTCCAAGTCCACCCAACGAATTATATTACAAGTTAAATCAAGAAATTACGATATTAGTTACTGAAAATGTCGTGATATGCAAGAAGTGGAAGCGTTTCATATATACACTTAAATTTTGAAAGATTTCGTTGTAAATAGCTCAAACTAATGAAGAAAATAATAAACCGTTTTGATCATAAGGAATGTAATATGGCAATGATTTGGAAAAACGCATCCGGTTGGCATGAAATAGTTAGACCTCCCATCGGATGATCAAACCCAAATTCATCTTCCGACTGATGTAACAAGACTTGGAATAACGGTTGTTCCAAGAATGATATAGGTATAACAAACCGCCTCTTCTGTTTTTCACCTACGTACACTGCTAGATGTCCTTTTGGCACGTACCTTGGATAATTTCTATCGCGAATAGAGTGCAATCTTCTGTATCTTTTCATATTTGAAATCAGTGAAAAAGGCAGCCACATAAGACCCATATGTTTAGTTGGAAGATGGAGATCCTAAAGAGAGTAAGATTATAATTTGTATTGTACTACTATGAAGAATGTATTTATAGGATGATCGACCCTCACATTGCTAGCCAATCATATCATTCCAAAGGATGTACTGTAATCACTTGGCGTATATTTGAATATAAAAACATACAGACCGCGTATAAGTGGGATGCATATGCAATGATGAGTGCACAAAAATAAGAATATATTAAATTATTGGTTCACATATACTTCCTCTGTCACGAATGATCTAAATTATTTTCCTTCAAATTTAAAAATACAAATGGTACAGGATAAGAGTCTGTAAAGACGTAATATTAAGGGTTAGAACCTTTAGGGTTGGGGTACATCTTTGGAGGACTTTGCTTGTTTCTGTTGTTAACCAATGTATCTATCCGTTGTTATATGATGTTGTCTTTATGTTAATTGTAGTTTATAAATTATGCAGTTTGGAGATTATTACTAACACACTAGCACTATATATTTTGATATTATATATGCTTTGTATGTAAATGTAATATGAAATCGGGGGTCTCACCAGAAGAAAACACTTTATCATTTGGGATTGAATTATGCTTTGCCAACATCTTACCTTCCGCATACAATACCGATAGTTTAGCAATGGGTGGAATTTTACCGGTCGGGTATAACATGTAAGTAATTCTTACCTTCCGCATACAATACCGATAGTTTAGCAATGGGTGGAATTTTACCGGCCGGGTATAACATGTAAGTAATGAAATAATAACTATTAGTTTTAGGAAAAAGCTAATCATATGCTAGAAATAATTTTTTTTTTGAAAATAAGAAGTTAAAGGATACAATGGTTTTTAGAAGAAAGAAAAGTTGTATTAGGTAATTAGGAGATCCGGCATTTGAAATGACGGATGTCAACAAACACGTGGGCCCTGTTAAATCTTGTCTGGTGAGGTGGACGACTACCAGGTGTTTCGCTATTTCAAATGACGGATCACGAATATCTTATTCGTGTTCCGCCATTTGAAATGGCGGAAGTCAATTTTGGTGATCCACCAGTTTTACTGGCAGGTCACAATTCCCACTGTAGGCTACCCCTATATGTAAAAGTGTATTTTGATGGACATCCACCATTTTAAATGGCGAATGTGAATAGTGTACTTTCTGGCTGATTTGACACACTAGCCCTTTTTCTTTTAATTATGACTTGTTTTCTAATATATAATAACGTTTTTTAAATAACGTTATTTATGAAAATAATACTCCCTCTGTCCCATTATAAGTGTCCAGGTTTGAAAAACACAAAGTTTAAGGTGGATTGAATGATTACTTTTTTTCTTACCAAATGAAAATAATACTGTAAGGCTCCGGTCCCGGTGCCCTACTTTGGTGTTGAATTTACTCATAAACGCAGTTCTAAATATCAGAGTGAATTAAAACTTTTCGCGGAATAGATAACTGCCAACCATTCATTACATAAGTCTCAAATTAATATAATATAAAACGTGTCTTTTTAGTTCAAACATTAACAACTGAGTCTTCAGATGCCAGCTTCTTTATTCGTCTACCATGTGTCCCCCTTCAAGTCAGCTATCTCTTTCTACTCACCTGCGTGCATACTAAAAGTCAGCTACGCTGAGTGGGTTCTAGTTAATCAGGCAACATACAATAAATTCACATACTTACATATATACGTATCTGAAGATAGATATTACATACTTAGTCTGTTACCTTTCTTTCATTAGTATATATATATATTTTCTTTCTTTCTTACTTTCATAAATTCATTCATACATTCACACTTTAATACTTTCATAATACATACATGACTATCTTTACCATCTCCGATATTTGTAGGGTCTGGTCCCTTCCTTCACTATCTCAGATATTATTAGGGTCTGGTCCCTTTCTTCTCTATCTCATATATTATTAGTGTCTAGTCCCTTTCTTCTCTATCTCAGATATTATTAGGGTCTGGTCCATTTCTATCTCAGATATTATTTGGGTCTGGTCCCTTCTTTCAATACAACCATACATACGCTTCTTTACATGTACATTCTATTATATACATTCATACATATTCTTAATCATTCATATATGATTCATACATCTTATGTGTCGACCCCGATTATATCTCTCAATCACTATGTAGTAACCCACACAAAAAGTGTCGACAAGAATGTTAACGACTTGCTAAATTAGGAAAGAACAATAGTTATGTTAATGGCGGAATCACTAATAAACTAAATGTTGCTAACAGGACACAAAGGTAACAAACACACACTGTAACTCAAAAGATTTCCATTGATATATAACATGTCAAATATAAAAGGAAATCGATTAGGGTTTCAGAATGGAATGTTTTATCCGTCGAGATAAAGACAACCGTCATAATCTATATCAGGTGAAATGTCTAGGTGTCCAAAGTTATATGTTCTAGGCGTTCCCTAAACTAATCCTTTTATATGCCAGCCCTGACATCAGACATTCCATATCTGGAAACCCTAATCATTCGTACATAATTAATGCTATTACAATAAATGCGAAGTGTAAAACAAGTCTTCGGACAAGCTTTGCAGCATGTATCATTTTCGAGCAGACTTGGTAACCATGAAGTGTGCTGGTAAATAGTTCTCCAGGCAGACTTTACTTAGAATATTTTCAAAGAAAATATTCACCTGGCAGACTTCAATCCTCTTGACTATATCAAACTTTGCTCGATATAATCCCACTAGAAAACTTTTTCTTCAGGAATCCTTTCAACTCATTGTTAATAATAACTTATTCAGCAAATCAAAGTGTGCTGGTACACTGTAGCTTTGCTAGGATTTGAACCTTGCTCGGTGGAAGTCTTTAACTTGTTTCTTAATCAACTTTCTTCAACCTTGCCGGGAACACTATTTATTATGCATAAACCTTGCTAGATTTGAGTTTAGCTTGGTTTTAGCCAAGGGTTTGATAGGATAACAAACCTTGCTTGACTTGAAGAACTACCTTGCTAAACAAAGTGAACCTTGCTAGGTTTAAGACTTAAGAGGAATTCTAGATGATAACCTTGCTCGGAGAGCAAAATACCTTGCTAGGATAAATAAAACCTTGCTGGGAGGTCTGAGCTTGCTCGGAGTCCATACTTAACAGTTTCTTGAGAGGTTGAGAAGTTTCCAATATTCCTTTAGCTACTTTATCATCCCAATAGTATCCCCCTAGATTGGAACAACCTCAGCTGTACCAAAACACCTCTAAGGTTACATACACTTAGCCAAAATACACATCAAATTTCAAAAGAAATTACATATCATAATAAAAAAAATATTACAAGTTAGAAATTATGTCCCATGGACATTAAAATGCAAACCTAAGATATAAAAATAATCTTCATATCCTTGAGCTTGAGGCTTCTTGTCTTCTAGCCAACTTGACACTTGCAACACTTTCTTTAAAGATGAATAACTGCGTGTGGTCTGGATGATCAGTGGGAATATCCCATCTGATTATATCATTTAGATCTTCCACATGCAGAGATTTCAAGTCAGTATCTTCCTTTATGATGCCCAAGACCCGTCCATCAGAGTTTCTAAGAATGAAGGATCCATCTTTGTTATCAACATCAACACTTGCTATCCTTCCATTTCTTTGGACTTCACAATTTGGTCTTGACATCTGCCGCCTCATATTTAAACATTCCATCAGGTTTGCAAGAGGATTCTTGATTTTGCTTTTTGCCTTGAATGTTTCTTCTGCAAACCTGATCTCCCTTATCCTCTTCAACCTCCTGTTCCTCTCATGCTCAGACATTTCCAGTTTTCTCTTCTTATTAAGCATGGGGAACCCTTTTCTGGCTTGATCTTTGAGATGTTTAGATAAGTCATTTCTTTGTCTTCCTGCAAACCTATTTCCATCCTAGTTGTCATACAGATTCATGGTCGCCATCTCATCCAGCTGTTCTTTCTTGAATTGTAGAAAATCATCCTTGAATATTACTTCCCTCAGATCACCACTAGACATGACTACTTTCAATGTATCAGTCTGTGAATCATAGTATAGCCTTCTTGGTAGGTCCACATCAGAAGGTGTCCTTTGTTGTCTTTGAAGAGAGGCTCAAGTGGTGGGAATTGGGAAACTTACAGCTGATGGCCTAGAAGTAGTTTTCTTCTTAGGTTCAGTGGCCCTCACATGCCCAAATCTTTTCTCAAACATTGCTATCACCATCTCTTTTGGCATCATCATCTAGAAAATTTTCACCTCCTTCTCTAGACAGTCTTGTTATCATACTCATCACCTCTTCATCACCAAGCTGACCAGCAGGGATAAATCTTTCTCCCCTTGGTCCACAGTCAAAATTTCTGAGGTCTCTTTGTTCAGCCTCCAATCTTTCCCATTCAATCTTTTGTTCAAAGAATAACTCCTTGAGTTGGCCTTTTCCAAGATTGTCAAATACACTTTCAGCCATCCCTTTACTAAGTATCAAGACTTTCAGGATCTTGATCTTGTTCTCATCATCCCATGGCTCTAAGTGTTCAACAGGTTCCTGTTTCACAAATACAAAATTGGAACCTTGGAAGCTTTTGAAGTTTCAGTCTTTTCTTGTTCATCCTTCTTCATTTCAGCTTCTAGTCTGGACAGTTTTTCAGACTTGTTTAGATTTTTCGTTTCACTTCCTCTGCCCTGTGCTTCCATCAATCTGTCAAATAAAATTACTCTCTCCTCTTCCAATTTCTTCTTCCTTTCGGCCCTTTCTTTCTTAGTTAGTGTTACAAGGTTGGGCTTTTTCCTTTTGGGACTTGATTCGCACTGATTTCTCCTGATAGTTCTTCTAAACTCTTCTTCCACCATCTTGTTATTCATAATCTCAACATGTTCAATTGCCACACCATGATCTATTAAAAATTTACATTTTCATCATCATCATCATCGTACTCAGTATATCCCACCAATAGCAATGCTATGGTAGGGTCTGAGGAGGGTAAGATGTAGACAGCCTTACCTCTATCCCATAGGGATAGAGAGGCTGCTTCCGGTGAGACCCCCGACTCGATAGTAGTTTTGCATCAAGCCTTGGACATAAGGCACATAGCACTCAATCATCGGGACACCGGCTGATCGGTGCATGTGCCCTTGTCTTTCGGCTATCAACGCCACCACATGATGCCTGATTAACCTTCCGCCACTTTTAACGTTATTTTCACCAGATTAGTAAAATAACGTCAAAATTAGTGCAATTTTACTTTTGCCCACCCGAGGGTTCACACATATATACATTATATGCGCGCACCGCAAGCAGGGCGTAAAAATTTACATTTTCCTCCATATTTATTGTACAACTATTCAAGTTTATCTTTTGATCTACTGCCTTTTTCAACATCCTCTCCCATTCATCTTTCTTTACTGTCTCAAGGGTTGTATTATATGTCATTTCAAGCTCATCAAACTTCATCTTACTCAGGTCTTTGTCAGACAAACCATGCATTTTCAAGTATGTACTATATTTCAAGGAGTCTTTATTTTTCTTTTCCATCCTTTCCTTAATGTCACTCACTTCACCATCTAACAACTCCTGCAGCTCTTCATCAGTCAATTGAGCCAATGATTAAAACTTGTAACCATGCTTCATCAATCCCATAATTATCGGATGATTCCTCCTTGCATCACTTGTTTTATTTAACATAGACTGTATATTCTCCCTGTGTTCATCAGTCATTGTCACATCAGGGGAGTCGACAGTGTCATCACCTTCATTAAAGAAGTCATCCAAAGCTTCGATTCTTGGTTCATTAACAAAATTATCTGACATGGCCACTTGTAAAGGAACAACCTGAACAAGGCTTTCTTTTTCCTTGGGACTTTCAACAAAATATTCAGCCTTATCATCCTTTTTAGCCTTATTCTTCAGTGGTTCATCTTCACTATCATCTCTTCCATCATACCTACTTCTTCTCCTGGTATATTTCTTTCCAATTTATCATCCAAAGTAATCTTTTACCCATTCATCCTTCTTCTCTTCTGCCACCTTTTCTGCATATTCAACCCATTTCTTTGATAGTTTTTCAATTATGGGCTCACCAGCATCATCAGTTACATTTGCTTGCTTGAATCTTCAGTAATATTATCAGCAGTGGTAGAAGCAGGGGCCTCTTCATCAGTCTCCTTTAGATTAACAATCACAAGGGCTAGAGTAATATCAACTTCATCTATTTGCCTCAACTTGATCAAGTTTCCCCTTTTCATTTAAATTCTTTTGAATCTGAACCTCTTCAAATAATATTTCCTATTCAACAAACTCCTGCTAAGTTAAAGATCTAGCAATCCTTTCTCTTTCCAAAGTTTCTTTCAAGGTGTCAGCATGCCTTTTGGCAGCTTGATCATCAGTTTCATCTTTATCCAACACATCATCAATTAATTAATTTATTGTTTCCACTTGCTCTTCATTCTCAGCTATGGATTTTCCTTTTGCTATTCTCCTCCTTTCTTCCTCAGATTCCCTCATCTCATCAGATTCATTGGGAAAATTTTCAATATCATCCATAAGATCTTTCATTTCCTCATCAATATCATCACCTTTCTCCATCACAACATCAGTTTGTGGCTCAGTGCTAATAGCATCAGTTGCTATGGCTTCAGTGGTTAAGATATTATCAGTCTGCACATCTTCTATATTCACATCAACATCCATCTCCTTCTCAACTACCTTCTTATCCACATTCTTCATTGTTATCACATTTTCTATATCATATTCTTGCTCTCCACCATCTGTTTGGTCTGCATCATAATAACAATCATCAACTCTCCTCTCATCGCTATCATCATCCTCATTATCACTTCCATACAAATCACAAAGATTTTTCAGTATGTCTTCCTCAACAACCTCATCTCTCACATCATTGGCAACAGAAAGATTCTCCCCCTGTTTTGGTACAGCTGAGGTCTTCTCAACCTCAGCCTCCAGGGTTTGAATTCGGTTTTGAGGTTGTGCCAATTGTGCTTACAACTCATCATTCTCCCTTTTAAGATCTTCATTATGTCTCCTCAGATCAACATTTTTTACCACTTCATCCATGTATCTGCTAAACAACATAGCACCAGGGGAAGGGGATCGGGTTGGTGGATCTGAAAATGGATCAGTTTGGGGGTTGGAATGGTTCATGGGTTGGGATTGGTTCATGGGTAGGGCTTGGGTTTTCAAAAATATCAGTTCTTGTTGAGGGTAGTGGATTTATGTTTTGGGTTGATGGTAAGGTTGTGGTGTGGACTATTTCAAAGATTGGTTGGTCATATATTTGGGTTTGGGTTGGGGATTGGTAAGGTGTATTTGGTTGGTTAATTAGGTGGGCTGGAATGTGTTCGAGAATGTATGGTTCATGGAAGGGTAGGTCTTGGGGGTGGGCTATGGGTTTGTCTTGGTGGTGATTGTGTCTGTATGGGTGAGGATTGAATAAAAGGTTCATTTTGTGGTGGTGGGGATGGTGTTTGTTGGGGTGGGCTAATTGGTGGGGCTGGTGGTATAGGTACAAGCTGGTTTAAGTTCTCCCCCGGTGCTTTGCAACATCAACCTCATCAATCACATTTCCTCCAACGTTTCCTCAATCACCTACATCATTATCTCCTGCACCTTCATCATCACCATCGTCAGAATCATCATCAAACTCATCATCACTCTCCTCCTCCTCCTCATAAGTTAAGTCTGGAACTTGCATGATAGCCAAATTGTTATCCAATAACCAAGGTAATATGTCAAACTCCACATCAGGGTTGAAGCGGCTTGTGGAAGCCAACTTTGCTATTCGTTTATACATATCTGGGTCTTGCAAAATGTGTGTGGTGCCATGGTTGGAAAAGAAGGTAATACTTGGTTAAAGATGATTTGCAGAAACCTTGGATATACCAAAAATTTATCTTTATTTTCCTTCCTCAGGTTTGTAGCTAAGCCATCAAAGATCATCTTTGAAAAATTGAATGGCTGTCTAAAGACAACATCCATTGTGGCATTAGCAGGATCATGAATCATCAGTGTCCATGATCATTTCCTCGGTCCAAATCCTTGCATTATATGATGTATTAAGTACCGGTATAAATTAGGGAACACGCCCTTCTTGAATTGTCCTTCGTGGACATCACCCTGATATCCTATAGTGGTTTGGAATATCTTTAATAATCGATCAGTTTTGAAGTGTATAGGGTTCTCCACATTATCTTGAAGTTGTTGGCTTGCCTGTATAAGTTCTTCTGTTATTATGATTTCATGGCGTGCCACGGTAGCCTCTATTCGCCTACCACCATCATCATTGTGTAATTCGGCATAGTGCCAAAAGTTAAACTGGTGATTCCTGTAGATAACTGGACTCTACGTTAGGGCAAAACGAATATTTGATAGTTGTAACCATCGTATCATTTGCTCTACAGGGCAGTTATCATCGGTTACTTGCAGAAGAGCACACATATTGTGTTTCTTATTGAACGGATATGCTGGTACACCCGCCATATCTGTGCTTCAACAAATTAATAACCTACAGAGAAAACAGAGATGCCAGTTAAGATGAAATTGAAGATGTAAATGCACATAATCATTGTTGGAAAACTTCCAATTTAAGCTTACCGAGTCGGATTAAGTGGGCTGACCAAATTAGGTTAGGAAAATAATAAAAACGATTGAAATTCTGGAAGGATCGAATTCAAGCAATAATGCAATAGTGGGAAGAGGGAAAAGTGAAATGAAAATTTTTCTAAGTCCCTCTTTTATACCTTTTTGAAAGTGAGTTTTAAATGCATTTTATCTTTTAGTGGGAAAATGCTGTCAAGCCGTCAAAATATCCAATTAAATATCTTCCGCTTTAAAACCTTGCTCGATAAAGCTTATTTTACAAACCTTGCTCGGAAAAGTTTATTAACAAAGTTTGCTAGGTAAATAGTATTTTACAAAGCTTGCTAGGTAAAGTCTACTTTTCAAAGCTTGCTCGTTCCAGAACTGTTTAGATATTATAAAGTTAATTTAAAAATAAACCTAAGTGAATAAAATAAAGGAAGCTTACTCGAAATACAAGATTTCTCGAGAAATAAATCACAAGATGAATAATCAAGTATAAATCATCAAATATGCAACCTTGCTAGGAATCAATAAAGAAACCCAAAATAACAACTTAGAAGTATTTCTAATTGTCAACCTTGCTCGAATATCTGAACATCACTAACCTTACTCGAAAACTTATAAAATTAACAAATATTCATTCAAGTACATTCAAGTACACTTTAATACAAAAGTGTGCCTGAAAATACTTCAAAGATGCAAAGGGTGCTAGAGTAGACTAATTTATACTTTGATATAAAAGTATGCCCTAAACACAAAGTGTACCCGGAAAGTAAAATTTGCTGGGAATTTTACGAAACTTACAAGTATGCTAGGAGAATACTTCTAAGCATAAAGTTTTCATGGTAAACAAAGTTTACAAGTAAACCCTTGTAATTTCAGAAAATAACCAAAATCTATCAAGTATGTTAGATAAGTGCAAATTTCAAATAAAACAACAAAGCTTACTCGAAATAGACATGTAAAGCATAATCATCAAGTATGCTAGACAAACCTAACTTCCAAACTTCTAAGTTTACCTGAAAGCATTAATTCATCAAAGTCTACCCGATAATTAATGAATAAATCATTTAAGTTCAAATAATCATCAATCTTGCTCGGATATCTCAAACATTCAATTACAACAACAAAGTTTGATCGAATAGCTTAAGAATATCAAAGCTTGCTAGTAATCACATATTCAAACCTTTTTGTGTATAAAGCTTGCTTGAATGAGTTTAAACAACCTATAAAACACCTAAGTGTGCTAGAAAGTTCAAAGATCATTAAAGCTTGCTAGTTTTGACAATCTCAGACTTTTACAAGGCTAAAATGCAACTCTTTTTGTCTTAAACCAATTTTCATACAAATTTATCATTCAAACTCAATGTTTTAGAGCAAATGGTGCATTAAGAGATCAAATTTCAGTTATCTTTCCTTTCAATTACTTTTGAAAATATCTCAACATGGGATGATATTGGTTAAGTTGCCTCTCAATACTTCACTCTCAGCATTATTATGACATATCAGACAGGTTAAAAGCAGGTCTAGACTTAGCATGATTTTTATTGCTTATTGGTGTTATGCTTTAAGGTTCAATTAATTACAATAATTCAGAAATGGACAACACTGATTGTGCTATGATGCCTCATATCTCTTCTCAATGCTTTTTGGCTTTTCCCAGATCACCCCAATTTGACTTCAACCCCCTGATTTTTGGTCAAAATCTTTTTATTGACAGAACCTTTAAATTTATTTGATATTTTTTTCGAAACTTCAAACATATGTGAGGTTGAACTTTGGAATTACAGGACACGCAAGTTGGACTTACAGTCCTTTCATTCAGAATGTTTAAAGGACTTATATTATTGCCTCCACCCCTGTAGTTCTAGAATTAACCCTCATGTTTGCATTTTCATAAAATTTGTGAACATCTCAAATTTTAGTTGATTAAAAATAAACATTGTTCACATTTGTTCTTTGTCATATATCTAAAATGAATCATTTTGTAGACCAAATATCAACGGGCTTGTGTATGACTGGGTAGTCACTTTTCTGTCTATCATCCGGAGAGATGTGTCCTGAGACATGCAAAGACAACAATGTATCTCCACACTAAGATTAGCATTTTCATTATGTTATTATCACCACAGATTTTACACATCATGGAAAGCAACCATACATATTAATGACTGTACCAACTGTCTTTTAGGCTATTAAATCCATATGATCAGCATAAATAAACAATGTACTATCATTTCCCAAAAGGTTGAATCGATTTTCTCTTTCAACCTTTTAAGCTTCTATAAATCTTGAACTGAATAGTCTTATCATGTCTCCTCACCTTACAATTTGCTCTATTATTGTCAAAAATGTTTTGAGTAAAAATTATCTTTAAAAGCTTTTCATTTGGGCATGCAATTTTGAAACAAAGACATACTTTGACACAAAAAGAAGTAACATAATAAAAAACAATCATAATATGAAAGACACAATCAAAACAAGCAGACTTCACACTGATTATGCAAAGCCTAACTTATCCTAATCACATTATCATACCAGATTATTCACATAATCAAAATTCACTAAATCAAGACATCAGAAAAGCACTCACTAAATAGATCATTTCAAATGATATTCAAATTGACTTATCCTAATGTCACACACATTCACTAATTTCTTAAGCAAACTTAAGAATTATAAACACATAAGTTACAAAGATGATCATATAAACCACAAATCAGTTAAACATGCATTCAAACAACACTATCACTCTCAAGACCATTTAAAGATAATCAGTTAGCATAAAGAGCACAGATCATTAATCATACCTCATCAGAGTTGATCATACCCAAAGCTTTCAAGAGAAAGTTGAATTTGGTTCAATCTAGTGGATTGGTGAATAGGTCAGCCAAACTGTCACTAGTGTCAACTCTTTTCATTTCAATAACACCTTTCTCATTACAATCTTTTATGAAATGATGTCTGATTTCAATGTGCTTGGTCTTAGAGTGTTGAACTGGTTTTTTTAACAATAAACAGTGTAACAGTATTATCAATGAAAACAGGGGTGTTCAAGAAATTCAAACCATAATCCAGCAATTGGTTCTGAATCCAGAGAACTTGTGCACAGCAGGAAGATGCATCAATATACTCAGCTTCAGCAGTTGAGATGGACACTGTAGTTTGCTTCTTGCACTGCAAAGACACTAGCCTGGCACCTAAAAATTGACATCCACTAGAAGTTGACTTTCTATTCATGTTGCAGCCATCATAATCACTGTATGTATAAGCAATTAGATCAAAGGAATGGTTCTTTGGGTCCCATATCCCCAAATCAGGTTTTCCTTTCAAGTATCTAAAGATCCTCTTGACAGCAGTCATGTGAGAGATCTTTGGAGATGATTGAAATCTTGCACATACACATACAACAAACCTAATATCTGGTCTAGAAGCAGTTATAAATCAATGAACCAATTTTTTCTCTATATTCATGCTCATCTACAGGCTCCCCCTTTTCATCAGCAATCATCTTTTCATGTGTGTCCATTGGAGTTGAAGCAGTCTTGAGATCTTGACAGTTGAACTTATTTAGAATGTCTTGCACATACTTAGACTGACAAAAAAATATGCCATCCTTCTTTTGTTGAAATTGCAGACCCAGAAAGAAATTCATTTTACCCATGGAGCTCATGCAGTATTTTGATTTCATGACCTCTTCAAATTCATGGCACATTTGTTCATTGGTAGATCCAAAGATGATGTCATCTACATAAATTTGTAGAAAGAATAATTACTTTCCTCTCCATTTGTAGAAAAGGGTCTTGTCAATGGATCCCCTTTGAAAACCATTAGCATGCAAGTGATTTGATAACTCATCATACCAAGCCCTTGTTTAACTTGTATACTCTGTTAGGATAATCAGGGTCCTTAAAACCTGGTGGTTGAGCTACATACACCTCCTCTTCTATCTTTCCATTGAGAAAGGCAGATTTAACATCCAATTAAAATAGTTTAATATTTTTAGAAGCAGCATAGGCTAGAAAAATTCTGATAGCTTCTAGCCTTGCTACTGGTGCAAAGACTTCTTCAAAGTCAATTCCTTCCTCCTGTAGGCAGCCTAGTGCAACTAGTCTAGCCTTGTTCTTTATCACAATTCCTCTCTCATCCCTCTTGTTCCTGAAAACCCACTTGGTACCAATACATAATTACCTCTTGGCTTATATACAAGTTCCCACACTTATAGATCCCTGAATTGAGCCAACTCATCTTACATTGCTTCTACCAAACTATTGTCTTTTAATGCTTGAACAATGTTCTTGGGTTCAACTTGGGATAGAAAGCAGGAGTACAAACAGATGTTTGCAGATTCAGTTGCACTTCTGGTTGCTTTTTCATTGATGTCCCCAATGATGTTTTCAGGAGGATGATTTCTTTCAACATAGGAAGTTTGCACAATATGATCAGTAGACACAGTTGAGTCAAGGTTTGTATCATTGAGATCAGGTTCATCAATGATCAAATCTGTTGTTGCATCATGGAATTCAAGAGCTTCTTCAGTAGTCTGATGTGAAGAAGATGCAACATTGTTTCCAATGTTTAAGTTTTGAAACAAAGTTTCAAAGCTTGCTTCTCTGTTTGCTTGTTCTTGACTCTGTTCTTCCTCATTCAATGCATGAACCTCTTGAACTTCTTAATTGTCTTGAATAACATGTTCTTGATCTTGATCTTGAACTAGTTCAGATTCATCATTTGAGGGATCCTTAATAAATCTATATTAAGGCCTCTTATCAACAACTTTGGACCACAGTTTGTCCAAATTAATTTTCTTTTCAATTCCTTCCACATGGAAACTTGTCTTGTAAAGAGTTTCATCAAAGTTTTCAGGACAAATCTTGAAAGACTTGTGTTAGTGCACGGTTTTGGCATCTCGAGTCTTTGTATTTATTATTATTATAATGAAAAAGATATTTATGTTTATTAAGTAGTTCGTTTATGTAAGGCTAGTTCGTTAAGGATGTTTAACGAACTAGCCAACTTGTTTAATGTAAGTCCCGTTCGCTAAGAATGTTTAACGAATGGGTTTGTAGTTCGTTATGTATGTTCCCATTTATGAAACCCAAAATCGATCTCAGATCTAGGATTACTTAACCAATTATGCCGATCTAGTTCATGATGCTATTGATTATATGTTATATATTAGTATTAGTATTAGTTGTATATATGTATACTTAGATTGAATATATTAAGATGAAGCTTGAGAGAGAAAGAGAGAGAGAGTAGATCTAGACAGAGGTTCGATTATATAACTCTCAAAACTTAAATTTACAGTGGACACACCACTATATACAGAAGATGAATTCTAGTTCGTTACACATTCCGTAATGAACTAGACTTCACTTCGTTACATTACAATACTTTAAATAAACTTAACGGATTACTTCCTGATTCGTTAAACATCCTTAACGAATCAGGGGATAACTTAACTTAAGGTCTAGTTCGTTAAACAGGCTTAACGAACTAGACAGTTCCCTAACGAACTAGCTTAATAATATAAATAACTTTTACATTAAATAAACGATAAATACTAAATGATAAATACAAAGACTCGAGACGCAAAACCCTGCACTAACAGACACCCCCTCGTCTTGAGCTCTTTGTCTTTAATTTACTTGAAACGTCTTGTCTGCCAATCTCTGCAGCTGTGAATACCATGCTCATGACACACAGAACAACGCGTTGAAATTGAATTGCTCGGTCATAGTCTTCATGGCGCTCTATCAATATCTTATTCTTGAACGGCATGTCATTGTCGGTCTCTATCAAGTTCACGAGCCACATCGGCTCGATGATCTTTATCAGCTCCGTCTTCAAGCCTTTACCCAACACAATAATGGCCTCGCCAGTCTTGTTGTCGTAGTACCAGCGGTTGAAAGATAAATACATGTGTTGATTCAGCGTCTTCACCGGTACACGCTTCATAATCTTTTGTGGTTTTACATTAAGAACCAACTTCCTCCAACCTGTCCTTGGATCAATTTCATCGATACGCTTACGTTTAGGGACATGTGGTTTAAGGAACTTAAACCCATGATTGACCTCAAACAACAAATGTTTGTGAAACCAATCTGCATGTCGAACTCCCCCATGGTTTATAAAAGGACGGTACGCCAAGGTCCGTACGTCCCATCTTGGTAGCGAAAAAACATCTGTAATCTTCTTATAATACTGAACGCCCTTCTTCCATTTGATAATACATACGTTTAAATCAGAATCAAATCCTTGAAGGAGGTCATTTGATTTGCTTAAGCACGAGCAACAACTTCAACTTTCTGTTCTTGATCTACATATCGGAATGCCTTAATAATCTTATGAGAATTCTTGTACCAATGAGCAAACCAACTCTGAATGTCAGCAACAGAAGGATCAGGATTTGATCAAATCTCGTATCAACAACATTCTTTCCCTTGGAAGTCTTCTCCAGATGATCTTCTGCTGCTTTGACCGTTTCCTCAGTAAAAATTGGAGCACCCTGATCAACATTGGTGTGTTGAAATAGATCAGGGTATTCCTCAGCAGTCATGTCCTCGATCTCTACTTCCTCATCCTCATAAATAAACGCCGTACTCATCTCAACAGTTGGATCATTTAAGATCTCTTCATCGTTTTCCACCTCCACGTCCTCCTCAGCCTATAACACGGTTAACTCGTCATCATTCAAACCAAACAAGATCGAAATGTGCTCTCGTGTTAGGGACCTTTCAACGAACTGTCTCACAACAATCTCATCTACATTCACTATGCTTCTAACCACCCCCTTACTGTCAACAAAGATGATAGTATCAGCCTTGATCATCTCAATGGGTGTAGCAGCTGTAGTATCATGATAAGCAACGATTTGTTTTCCCGAATCTCCAGCTGCACTTGTACCAACACCAGTAGCCGAGCCGTGAGTTTGATTAGGCTCACTTCCTCCAGTACCCAAAGCATCTGGATCTTCTTTGTCATTTTTGAGCTTCTTAAGTTCATCGTCCTTGCATGTAATCTGCTTGATAAGATGTTCTTGCTGTTTTATTTTCACCCCCTGAGACTCAACAATCTCACGGAGGGCCTTTGTCTCCTTCTGGCAGAAAGATACATAACTTACTAGCTTCTTTTGGTTCTCCTACATACGTTCTTGAGTCATACGACCAACAGACATTTGGTTTTCATACAAATGAAGTAGACTCAAGACCATGTTCATTTGTTGATCATGAGACATAGCAAGAAACGAAGAAGGGACAGGTTGAACATGACCTTGAGGTCGATAAAGCCTTAAGTATGAAAAATCCATAGGTGGTGGAGGCATCATCATTGGTGTAGGAAAGATTACCGAGGTAGCAGTTAAAGGCCTTGGCAGAGTCGATAAAACTGATTGTGGAATCATGCCAAGCCTGGGATCCGTCGTAAGCGTGGTCGTCAAAGTTAATTCCGGGGTGCTAGTAGTAAGCGACACCGCCGGTCTTTGAGGAGCGGACTACCTTGGAGTTTGAAATCCAAATGAGATGCCAGCACCAGACGATACTCATCGCTTAGTCGACCCTTCACCCACCAACTCTTTTCCTTTTCTTTTGCGTTGAGCAGCTATAGTAGCAGCTAAATCAGCCTCAACCGCAGCTTGTTGTTCAGCATGGGCGTAACCATCACCACCAGTACCACAATTACCACCATCATTTTTATCATCATCACCCACGTTCCCACCTGCTCCTTCCTCACGCTCAGAATCCGAATAATAATGGATCCAGCGATCATTTTCAGGACATACATAATCTGGATTCACCAAATGACCAATCAAACGTTTGGTCCGGGGTGTCTCTTTCCGATAGATCTTCATCTATCGTACAGTATCAGCAGACATATGCTCCAATGATAACACATCATCCACCAATGTTTGATCAATAACGAGATTAGGAATTAAATCTTGAATAATAAATTGGAGGAATCGAGGATACATTAGAAACTTCTTTCGTTGAACCATCGTAAGACATTGTTCATTAAAGTGATAAAAAATCATCTCTGTAAATTTGAATGGCTTGTTCAGAGTCAACGCGACAAATGCCGATTGTAACATAATTCGACATTCATCGAAGCCACCTTTTCGTCCTCCAAAGCAATGAATCAGCACATGCAATAAATACTTGTAAGTGGGACACAATCCATTCTTATTATACATCGAATCTTCAATGTTACCACCATAAAATACTCGACGAAATAAACCTCGTATCAAACTTCTATCAAACTCACAAGGATAATAAATATTATCTCCAAATCGAAGCACTCGTCGAATAATGTCAGTGTCAACAATAATTGGTGTTTGGTTGATCGTAGCTTCAATATGATTATCAGCTTCAACGTATCTAGCAGTATTCCAGAATTGACGAATAATGCTAAGATACACTTTTGGTCGTGCAGTCATGGCATAATAAATAATTGAACGTCGAATGAACGTCAATAAATCACCGAATAAGTATTCATCCACAAAATTCGTACCAAGAAAAGCAAAGAAGTTATGCCTTTTGTCGTATGGAAGTAACGGTAACTCTTGATGTTGTTGTTGTTGCTGTTGTTGTTGATGAGCAACTGGGGGATCTTGTTCCACATTACCTGCTATAATACTGTATATACATAGTATAAAATCAGTATACTAAACATAATACTTAGGTAATTAATATTAAAAGATTACAATTAAACCAATTTATAAATACTTTTAATTTAAAAATATAATAATTATGTCATTCGTTTAAAAATCTGATTCGTTATAACGAATGGCAATTCGTTATAACAAAACAGCTACTTCGCTATCAAGTAAATGGTTAACGAATTAGGACTAACGAATTACTATTCAAAGTTAACGAATTAAAGTCTAATTCGTTATAAATAACGAATGCAAATCTGATTCGTTATAAATATTGAGTCGTTATCCTGATTCGTGTGAATTGCGTAACGAATTGGACACGAATAATTTCCAATTCGTTAAGTATAATGAATGGCCAATTTAGATTAATGTTTAACTCAATTGGTCAAGGTCAAAATTACCAAGAAACTGAACAGTCAACAGTGCAATCGGAAATAGATACAAAGATAATCAACAACTCAAGGCCAAATCAATGATCACAATGGATCTCGGAATCATATTGCGATTACAATGACATCAATATTAAGTTCAAAAACATGAAGTAAAATGGTTAAATTAAGGTTTTAGAAAACCTCGAAAACCCGATAACTTAATCAAGAAATTAACCTATCAAACATGCATCAAATTTGACAAAATTTAGCACGTTATGATCGTCTATACCTTAGTAACCGAAGATATAAACAAAACACCGAAAAACAAAGGTCAAAAATTCTGGAAATTTTGAGCAGAGTTACAGTACGATTTTGAGAAGAAGACCTTGAATAGTGATACGAATCGTTTTTACGCGTCCCTATATAGACTGACACGGTACGAATTCCAATGTAACGAGTCATCTGATTTGTTTAAATTTTGAAATAACGAATCAGGATATTCGTTATCTTAAGTTAACACGTGGCATAACGAATTACAAAGTGATTCGTTAAAATCTTAACGAATTAATATCCATTCGTTACAAAGTGGCGGAGGCGAATTAATCTTAACGAATTAGAACTCAATTCATTATAAATGGCTTTAAGTCGTTATTTTAACGAATCAAAGTTAACAAATTACATTATTTAATTTTAACTTAAATAAATAAATGAATTAAATCAACTAAATTAAACAATAATTAAAACCAAATAACTTAAAAACAATCACCGAGATCCCATATTTCGATGATTGAATACCTTAACGTGTTTTATGTTTGGTATTTTTAACGTTTTGACGTAAAATATTTACAAAAGAAATATCCGAAAAGAAAAATATAGAATCGAAAATATTTTTGTGTTTTTGTATGGTTTTTCAAAAGCAGTACATATTTTTGGATTTTTGTTGAGTTTGAGCAGAGAATCATATTGAACAGATTGCCCTTCCATCACAGTTTTATATTTCAGTGATATTGTGACTGGCGTTAAGTCGGCCATTGATATTGTTGTCCGCTTAAATCTTATAACAAACTTTCAAGCGTTTTTGTGATATGATTAATGATTCAATTAAAGCACAGAATATCAGAAACTATCAGCCTCTAATCTCGGTTCAAGCTTAATTTGATTTTTGCCATATCACCCCAACTTGACTTAAACCATTATATTGCTGATCAAAATTTGAATTTTATAAAGATTTATGAGCAATGCATTGAGTTTCCTTTACTATAAGTGAGTAAGCACGAGTCCATCTGTCGGCTTACATACACTGTATCCCCTGGGGTCCGTTTCTTAATGGTATTGAGGAGCGGGCAAGGGAGGAACACATGTATGACTAACAGCGGATTTTGATCATGTCAGTAGTTTAGATTGTACGAGGTACAACAGTGATCAAGTTTAATGACTTTGGGTTTGCTCTAAAAGCAAGTGAAATATTCATGCATATGAATACCCAGATGATTAAGCCGCATAAAGACTCACAGTGTGCAGAACCTCAACCCTTGTTATTTGCTTTATTTTATTTTTGGGTGATCAAACAAATATAAGGCTTGAGTATAACAGCTTATTACATTTCTGCCATCCTCACCGAGATTTTTGCTAGAGACTAACACCTCTTTCAATTTGACATTTCTTTACGTTTATATCACATACTTTACTCTAATAGCTTGTTTAAGACCTACCAATGCACAATGCAATTAAGCACTCAGTCTTTTAAGATTATTTCTTGATGGATATGGGGTCAAAACAATCAATGTACTATCATTTTCTCTTTTTGCTTCAAAAACACAAAATTTTGAGGAGCATGAAACAAAATGAATTTAATCGCCCCAGTTACATAAAGTCTATAAATTAATGGCTGTTCTATCAATTCAACAAGTGAATAATAGGATCAAGACATGCAAGCATGCTCCACAAACTTAAATAACCGACATAATTTTCAGTGAGAAAATAAACTAAAACGCATAACGAACACCCCAACTACTTTCCATTATCAGGTAAATGGCTATCCCGATCATTTACGAGTAAATATCAGGACCAAACATATACAAGTACATGTCCTTCAGATATGAGTAATTGACATACTTTTCAACGAACATATGCAAAAATCTTTTTGGTTTTTTCTCTATACATACATAAAACACAATCTTTTTGTCTTTTTCAATTTTCTTATAAACAAAATAAACTTCACAATCTTTTTGATTTTCGGATTTACAATACAAACTGAAAATACAATATTTTTGGTTTTTTCAATATTTTCAAATGTTTTTGAATTTTTAAAATATTTAAAATAATGAAAAGAAAAACACAATATTTTTGATTTTTCTTAATTTTTCAAACGTTTTTGGATTTTATATTTTTTTAATGTTTTTGGGTTTTATCTATACAAACAAAAAACACAATATTTTTGAATTTTTCTATTTTTCATCCCCTAAAACCCAAAACCAAAATAAATTTTAAAAGTAAAAAATAAACAAAAAAGAAAGATAATTATCCATGTTTCAGGATATCAGAAAGGGTCTTCAATCCATTTAAACAAAGCAAAAATTAAAAACGAGTTTTGTCAAAGGCTTTGGTAAATAGATCGGCTTTTTGAAAATCTGTATGTACTTTCTCGAGGTCGATTAATTTCTTTTCAAAACAATCCCGTATGAAATGATATCAAATTTCGATATGTTTCGTTTTAGAATGTTGTACGGGATTTTTGGTGATACTTATGGCAGCAGAGTTATCAATCAAAATAGGAGTAGTAAGAAACTTCAAACCGTAGTTGCGCAGATGTTGTTGAATCCAAAAAACCTGGGAACAGCAACTCGAGGCTGCAACATATTCTGCCTCAGCGGTTGAAGTAGAGACCGTCGTCTGCTTCTTACACTGCCAGGAAACAAACCAGTTTCCTAAGAATTGACACCCTGCCAGAGTTGATTTGTAGTTGATCTTGCAACCTCCGTAGTCCGAGTCTGAAAAGGCAGTAAGCACAAAGTTATCGTCCTTGGGGTACCATAACGGGATTTTTAGATTTCCCCTCAGATACTGAAGAATTCGCTTGACCGCAGCTAGGTGAGTGACTCGTGGACTTGCTTGAAACCTAGCACAAATACAAACAACAAACATAATGTCGGGGCGAGAAGCCGTTAGATACATTAAAGATCCGATCATAACACGATAGAGGGTAGGATCAACGGTATCCTCCAACTCATCCGGTGATAAATTGTGACCCACGTGGAGAGGAGTTGAAGGGGTTTTTCCGGCAGATATCTTGAATCGGCTCAAGACATCATTCACATATTTGGTCTGGTGAATAAAGATTCCTTTCGCAGACTGGTGATCTTGCAACCCTAGAAAGAAATTCATCTATCCCATCGAGCTCATCTCAAACTTTGTTTGCATTGACTTCTCGAACTCCTTACATAACGTGTCATTTGTAGACCCAAAGATAATGTCGTCGACATAAATCTGAACTAGGAGAAGATCATCACCGACAGTCTTATGAAATAAAGTGCAATCGATAGTCCCTCGCTTGAAGCCGTTATCAGTCAGATGGTCGGAGAGCGTGCCATACCAAGCTCTCGGGGCTTGATGTAGACCATACAGGGCCTTGTTTAATCGGTAAACTCGGTCCGGATAATCAGGATCTTCAAAGCCTGGAGGCTGTAAAACAAGCACTTACTCGTGTATTTCACCATTGAGAAAAGCACTTTTAACATCCATTTGATAGACCTTGATATTCTTATAAGTAGCATACGCTAGAAAGATTCGAATAGACTCCAATCTTTCAACCGGAGCATATACTTCTGTGTAGTCAATACCCTCTTGCTGATGGAAACCTTGCACCACTAATCGTGCCTTGTTTCTCACGATCACACCACGATCGTCCTTTTTACATTTAAATACCCACTTAGTCGGAATAGCTTTCTTGACTCTAGCAGGTTTGTCAATTAGATCCCAAACACCCAAACGTGCAAATTGCTATAATTCTTCTTGCATGGCTTCTACCCAAGAAGGATCTTGAAGTTCCATACGAGGCGTTGTTGGCTCAACTTGGGATAGAAAGCAAGTGAATTTAGAAATAATTACAATTCCAGAGGAATGTAAATCTGCATAAGCACACAATACGTTATTCCCACTTGACAAAGCAACTTGATGACGTGTTTGAACGCCCACATCAAGTTCCCCAATGATGTTTTCCTATGGATGATAATTATGAATACCAAGTGGGATTCTCAGGAACAACAACATTTTCAAATAAGTTAGTGTAATGTTCTCCAAGATCAGGAGATGAAACATCACTGTCAAGTTCAATAACTTGATTATCAACTTGATTATTATCAGAAGAAGTAGAAACATTATCAACTTGATTATTTTCACATGGATCTTCAGTTGGAGCAACAGTAGAAGCTTCAACATCATTAGAACTTGAAAATCTTGGAATGGCCAAATGATCTTCAAAGTATGCTCGAACCAGGTCTTCATCTGGTTGCTCAGTTGATGGAGTAAATGAATTAAATAAGCCTTCATAATCAAACATCCAGTCAGGACCTTTCCCTTGAGGAGGTGTGGTGTACTTTTGACAGTCCACATGACACCATTCCTCAACACAACCAGAAGTGAAATTAAATACCCTTTTCTTTGGAGAAGTATACCCCAAGAAATATCCCTCGATGGCTTTTTCTTCAAACTTACCCACATCCTTCTTCAACATAGTTCAAGGACACCCGAATGGTTCCAAATACTTTATGTTAGGTTTTTGGTTGTTCGAAATTTCATAACTTGTCTTCTTGAGTCGTTTAACAGTTAGAACCCGATTAAGCGTAGAGCAAGCTGTATTCATCGCCTCATTCTAGAATTGGACGGGAAGCTTAGAATCAGCAAGCATAGTTATCGCAGCTTCAATCAGAGTTCTATTCTTCCTTTCAGCAACACCCTTCTGTTGTGGTACATAAGATGCAGTATATTCTCGGTGAATTCCCTTTTGAATGCAGAAGAAATCCAATACAGTGTTCTTAAATTCTGTACCATTATCACTTCGAATTATCCTCACTTTTTGCTCGTATAGTGATTTGATTTTAGTGATTAGGTTTTGTACTAGAACAAGTGTTTGATCTTTTGAACTCATAAATAAGACCCATGAGTATCTTGAATAATCATCGGTAACTACAAGACAATACCAATCTCCAGAGATACTAGCACGATTCACAGGACCAAAAAGATCCATATGAAGTCGTTCAAGAGGAGTATCAATGGAATTCAATAACTTAGATGGATGTGACTTTTTCTTCTGTTTGTCTTTCTTGCACGCAACACAATGGTCAGCTAATTTAAAGTTCTTCAAAGAAACACCCTCAACTAAGTCATTCGCCATTAAATAATTCATCTTACGAACATGTATATTACCCATTCTACGATGCCATAGAATAGAGTCCTTCTCGGTTTCTTTTGAGACAAAACATGTTTCGATAGACGTTGAAACTTTAGAACTCATATTTAAGACATAAATATCATTTGATCGAGGCGATCGCATGACAACCATGTCCTCGGGAATCACGTATCCCAGTTTCAAAATCAGACACTCTTTATCAGTAAATACCGTGGTGTACTTCTTGTCACAGATTTTCAACACACTCAATAAGTTATGATCCCACCTTGTCACAGTAATTGACTTTTTCAAACGTAATGTGACCATTTGAAACTTCACCCTCTTGTGTTATCATGCCCCCAGAATTCCCAGCAAACGCCACATAACCCCCTTGAATATTTTTCACATTTGTTAAGAGGTCGAGATTTCTAGTGATATGACGAGAACATCCACTATCCATTATCCAGTTTTCACCAGACACGAACTTGGATGTACTCTATACACAAAGTAAAAGTGATTAGTTCAAAAAGGCAGCCCAGGCCTCAGTCTTGGGTACCTTTTGAGTTTCTCTTGGAACATTAACTTGAACAGAATTCAACTGTTGTTCAGCAATTTGAGAATAAGTTACCGGCTTCTTAGACTTTCGTCTTAGATAAGCAGGTTGAACGACATTTGAATTCACGTTCTTGCATATAGGCTCAGTTGGAACAAACTTTGGTTTCACTTGACCATGTGTTTCGTTCACATGAATTACCTTAAGTGGATTCACGTTTGAAAACATGATGTGAGTATCATCATCACAGGACATAGGTCGTTTCAGAATCTCCTTTATCACAGGAACCGGTTTCGATTGGTCCTTTACAAATGGATGAAGGTTCTGAGATTTCTTCTGGCCACAGTTTCTCACCACATGACCTTGTTGTCCACACAAAAAGCAACTTCGCATGTCCACACGATCATGTTGAGATTTGGCAAAAACAGATGCAACAGAAGGTTGATGACTCACATTTTTAGTGAAACTCTTGGCCCAATCATAAGACGATATAGACTTCTTTTTCATATAAAAGTCAAGGTTAGAACAGTTGGAAAAACTTTGCAATGTATCAGTTCCAGTTGATTTCATAAAATGAACCTTTTTAGCGTGTTTTAACAATTATTTTGCTTTAATCAATGGGTCTGATGAGTTTGATGTTTTGGCACAAACATATTAACGTTCAAGATCTTGTATATTGTCAGTTTCATTGTAAAAAACGCTTTCGATTAGTTCAGGTTTGATAAGGCTAATCAGAATGTCTTTTTCAGTGAACATCGTGTTCATTCCCTTTAACTTAAAAACATAAGCAGATGATGGCTTAGAAACAATAGGATTGATGAAACGCATCAAGTCCTCATCAGAAATTTTCGGTTTTTCTGATTTCTTTGCCTTCACAGGTTTAACTTTCATTTGTTCTTCCTTTTTCACATGAGGTTTGTATGAACCATACACAGCTTCCTCAAATTCATGAGGCTCACAAAGAATGTGATTTGAACTTGGAATGTCTCGTTTTTGTGTATAACCTCAGGTTCAAATACATCCTCAATAATCACTTTATCAACATTTTCAACAAAGACTTTATTGCTTTCTACATGAGGTTTTTGAGTTGCAGGTTGGGCTTTAACAGTTTCAGGTTTAACTGGTTTAGATTTTTCTAAAATCACAGGTTCTTTCATAATCACATCCTCTTTTCTTTTAGCAAAAGGATTTTCTTTATAATCATTGTGAAAAGGTGGTGGAATTTCAACAAAACCTATACCCTTTTTCGAATCTTTTTGCTTACCAGATACTTCAATTATTTCGTTTAACAAAAAGGAGGAGTTTCTAAATTTTCCTAACTTGTTCTTTAACTCAAGAACCTCATTCTCAAGCTCGGTTATCTTTGAACAATGTTTCAAAATTTCTTGAAACTTTTGATCATTTATTGTCATATTAACAGATAACTCAGTCTTGAGATCGTGGTTACTTGTCGACAACGCTTCAATCTTTTCTCGAGATCTCATTTGAGATTCAAGAGATTGTCGATAAGTATCCTTTAGTGAAGCAATTTCTCTCAATAAATTATCATTATGATTCTTTAAAGACTCTAACTTAGGTTTGTTAGTCTCACATTCAACACAAGTTACTTTAGCAGACGAATTATCAGAGGTAGAAGGACTAACCTCATTGATATTAGCCATGCAAGCAAACTTGGTTGGAATATTAACACATGAATCATCAGAGTCCGATTCAGTGTCATTGTCAGACGATAACTCACTTCCGCTTGCATCTTGAAAAACATCATTTGTCTTGAACATAACCAAATTGGCTTGGTTGTCATTACACAGTAGTCGTTGTGACCAATCGGTCCTATCAGCTAACATTGCTTGTGACCCAGAAGTAGATGGTTTCTTTTCAATATCATTACCTCGTGGTGTAGAAGAACTTTGGGTTTCACCACGAGGACCAGTATACTCCTTTTTCGGCTTATCACACTCTTTTGTAAAGTGTTTGAATTCTTGGAAATTATAACACCTAACCTTCAATTTATCAAAACCCAACTTCTTATTTAAAGCGGGAAGATCTTTGCCGGTTCTTTGCATAAACCTTTTAACCTTACGAACAATCATCGCCGTATTTCATTTCAAGTCCATAATCTCTAAGTCATCCGGATCAATCTGATCATAGTCTTCAGCAGTCAAATCACTAGTGGCAATCTTGCTACTCACCAAATTCTCATAGTAAGACATGAAGGCTGTCAAGAAAGCCAAGTTTTGTTCAGCTTCCTTCATGTTGACAGTCAGTGGTGGTGAGAATTGATTTGTAGTGGATGAATTTCCAGATCCTCTAGAATAACTAGAAACATTTGGTGAACCACAATTTCCAGCAGTGTAGAAACATGCTCGTGGATCACTATAAATAGTTGTAGCATTATCACTTGCACGTTGTGTAAAAAATGCGGTGATTGGAGAGATGGTTGAACTCAAGGGCATACTCCCACCATAAAAAGAAGGATCTTGATTGTCCTTAGAAGACTTTTGACATTTGAGATCGTACCCTCTTGCTTCGATCTTTTGCATGAATTCGGACGCAGTCAAGTCTTCATTGTTGAAGTAATTGTTCTCTTTCAGAACCATTAAAAACGTAGAATAAGAACTCGGTAGTGCACCTTGATAGTATCAATTTTATCAACTTCAGAAGTTTCCAACTTCATTTTATCCATATCAGCTATCAAATGATTAAACCTTGTCGTCATCTCCTCGACAGTCTCACCCTTTAGTAGGTTAAAGTTTCTAAATTGAAACTTGAGCATTACCTTCTTGCTTTCAGCCGTGTTACCCATACTCATACGAATGTGTTGAAATAACGAAGCACAAATCTTTATGCTACTAACTTGGTGAAAGATGTTTTCAGGTAAAGCCATTGTAAGAGTAGAGTAGGCTTTTGTCTCAATCTCTAACGCTTTCTTTTCTTCTTGAGAGTTTTGAGAGATAGCTTTAGGTGTGAAGCCGATAGTCTCATCTCCAATCATAGGAA
This sequence comes from Bidens hawaiensis, assembly GCF_021521415.1. Classification (NCBI taxonomy): domain Eukaryota; kingdom Viridiplantae; phylum Streptophyta; class Magnoliopsida; order Asterales; family Asteraceae; genus Bidens; species Bidens hawaiensis. Next base: position 144,587 of record NW_027495966.1, read on the forward strand.
CGGTATATACCTCATCCAGGTAATACGAACAATCAAAATGAACAAAACCCAAATGAGCACGGAAACTTGGTTCTCATTTAGCAAAATCGCAAAATTTCATTAAACGTGGACAATTTGAATGTGAACCGATCTCGATTTCCAGCTGTAACATTTGTTGCATTAACATATTTTGGGAAGCTAAAGCATACATACAAGCCATTTTGAAAAATGATAAAACAATCAAATTTCAAGGATTAAATTTGAAAATGTATCTTAACGAATTAAGAACAGTACTATCAACGAACTGTAAACAGTAGTTAACGAATCACAATTCACGAATTAAAAATTGTCCAGGTAACGAATCAGGAATAGGTTTTAACGAAACTGAAAATTTTAACGAATCAGATGTTTCTTTTAACGAATCACCAAGTAAGAACTTAGCCAATTAAGATAACGAACGGGTGAATTTCCTTAACGAATTAGGATGACGAATTAGCTACAGTTGATAACATATTAACTATAGCGAATCAGGTTGTTACAACATTTGTAACAAACTCTGACAACTATTGCCACGTGGCAAAAAGTTGTTAGATTTAAAGTTAACAAACTAAATACGTGTCACCTAAAGTGAATAGCATGAATTAGAAAAGGTAACGAATTGAGTAACGAATCACACACGAATTAGCAAATAACAATAACGAATTGGCTTGAGATTTAACGAACTTCAAATACAGATGAAGATCTTCAAATCTTCAACCTTCTTTTCCAGATTTCTGGAAAAATATGAACACCAAACCAAAAACCCAAATCGGTAATACTCAATCAATTCAACACCAAATTGCACAGTTACCTATCAAATGACTCGGAAACACGACGTGAAACCAACTCATTCCATCTCGTAACCGATTAACATTAACTCGAGTCCAAATTCACCAAAACACTATTCTGTTTTCGATCAAATCTCGATCTGAACCAAATTAATCCAAAACCAAACCAAATACCAATTCCAGTTCACAACCACGTCCTAATACCTTACCAATCACAAATCCAATCCAATCAATCCATACTCTAATCAAATTCACAAAGAATTCAATCAGAATTAAAATTTCTGTTTCGGCCAAAACTCAATTCAAACCAAAACAATCTAAAACCAAACCAATTTTCAATTCCAACTAACCACACCTTCCAAATACTTTAACGAACACAGATCTAAACAATCCAATCCATATCCACTCAAAATCAAACTGAATTTGATTCAAATTCAAATCGTATACTTAATAATACGAAAATAACAATTATCTGTCCTCTAATAACAAATTAACACACGAATCAAGGGCAATCGAACACCGAAAGCTCTGATACCACTTGTGAAACCCTAAATCGATCTCAGATCTAGGATTACTTAAGCAATTATGCGGATCTAGTTCATGATGCTATTGATTATATGTTATATATTAGTATTAGTATTAGTTGTATATATGTATAATTAGATTGAATATATTAAGATGAAGCTTGAGAGAGAGAGAGAGTAGATCTGGACAGAGGTTCGATAATATAATTCTCAAAACTTAAATTAATAGTGGACACACCACTATATATAGAAGATGAATTCTAGTTCGTTACACATTCCGTAACGAACTAGACTTCACTTCGTTACATTACAATACTTTAAATAAACTTAACGAATTACTTCCTGATTCGTTGAACATCCTTAACGAATCAGGGGATAATTTAACTTAAGGTCTAGTTCGTTAAACAGGCTTAACAAACTAGACAGTTCCCTAACGAACTAGCTTTATAATATAAATAAATTTTACATTAAATAAATGATAAATACTAAACGATAAATACAAAGACTCGAGACGCAAAACCGTGCACTATCACCATTCATCATGGAATGTTGACGATTGGGGCATAACGAATCAAGTGATTCGTTATGTTTATTAGTTGAGTCTGTAATGTTAATGAACTAGACTCTAGTTCGTTACGGGATGTGTAACGAACTAGATCCATTGTCTATATATAGGGGTGTTTATTCCCCTGTGAATTTAAGTTTTGATTTAACAGTAACGAACCTCGGTCCAATTGTTCTCTTGATCAAAGCTTCATCTAAATTATTACTAATATATACATAATACAATTAATACATATAATAGATACTAATTAAGAGTAATTCCTAAGAACTAGATCCTAGTAAGGTAAGATTAAATCTACGTTTGATTATCGATATCATATAGATCTGATTGATTCCCTGGTTTAACAAGTAGTATCAGAGCCAGGTATCATTTGAGGGATCCTTAATAAATCTATATTCAGGCCTCTTGCCATCAACTTTGGACCACAGTTTGTCCAAATCAATTTTCTTTTCAATTCCTTTCACATGGACACTTGTCTTGTAAAGAGTTTCATCAAACTCTTCAGGACGAATCTTGAAAGACTTGATTAATTTCTCAAGGTCAAATAACCAAGATGCTCTATCCATAATATTAAACTGATTTTCATTGAATATCACATCAGAGGACTCAATCACAGTCAAATGATCTTTAACATAGACTCTATAAGCTTTTGAGTGTGTTGAATATCCAACACAGAAACAGTCCAAGGATTTTCATTGAAACTTGTTGAGATAGTCCTTGGTATTCAAAAGTGAGCACTTGCAACCAAAAGGTTAAAGAAACTTGATGTAAGGCTTCCTTTTAAATAAGATTTCATAAGGAGTCTTGTCATGACTTTTGTTAAGAAGGACCCTACTCTGAACATAGCAGACTGTATTGATGGCTTCAGCCCAAAAAGTAACAGGTAGAAAAGCATATGCTAACATGGTTCTTGCAGCCTCAATGAGTGTTCTATTTCTTCTCTCTACAACCCCATTTTGTTCAGGAGTTCTAGGAGCACTGAATTGTTATAGTATTCCTTTCAAATTGCAAAACTCATCTATTACCCTGTTCTTTAACTCAGTTCCATTGTCACTTCTCATAACATTCACTTTAACATCCAACTGATTCTCAATCCTTGTCACACAATTCTTGATAAGTTCAGCAGCCTCATCTTTGGTATTCAAGAAATAAACCCATGTATATCTTGAAAAGTCATCAATTATCACTAAGAAATACCTCTTCTTTCCTATACTAGGATCACTCATTGGACCAAAAAGATCCGTGTGAAGCAATTCCAGTATGTTGTCGATTGAATTCACAAGCTTTGCCTTGTGTGAGGACTTATGATCCTTACCCTTTTGACATGAAATGCATTTGTCGTCTAGCTTGAACTCTCTTGTAGGTAAACCAATCACATGCTCACCCTCAACAAGTATGATCATGTTCTTTAGATTAACATGACAAAGCTTTCTATGCCACAATTTGGTTTCATTTTCAGTGTCTTTTGATATAAAACAAGTTCCACCCCTAGAAACTGCATCCTTCATCTTCAATTCATACAGGTTGCCATTCCTAGGAGCCATCATCATAATCATATTTGGAGAAATTACAAATTTAGGTTTGAGGATGAAACAATGAGAATCATCAAATCCAACCTTATAACCGTTATCACACATTTGAGAAATGCTCAAAAGGTTATATTGCAATCCTTCCACATAAAAGAAATCATCAAATGACACCTTGCCATTAGTCAAAATTCCTTTACCCAGTATCTTCCCACCATTTTCATCGCTTACAATAGGGCCTTCAAAGTTTTCTTCATAATTGACTAGAGACCTCTTATCACATGTCATATACCTGGAACATCCACTGTCCATGTACCATACATCATTGATAGGTGTGGACTGTTCCTGCATATATCAAACAGAACTAATTAGTAAGATGATGAAATATAAGCATCAATAGCTTGCAAATCATCCGTAACAATGACAATTGTTGCATTGATATTGGGAATGGGTTTAGGATCCTCATAAACAACTTCACAAGAACCAGACTCATCTGATTCATATCCATTTTCATTTTATTCTTTTACATATGGAATGATATGTTTGCATTATTGAACCACATAATATACCTCAATTGTTTTAAATGTCACATGTGTCTCCCTTGACACTTGAATCTCACTCCATGGTTTCCAAAGAAACCCTTGTGGTTCATAACCATGTTTCAACAAAAATTTCTCATCACCATTTAGCTCTCTTGGCTTCATCTTTGTGTTCACAGTAGGTTTTCCCTTATTTTCTCTTCTTGGTGATCTATCAGATTCATCAGACTTCACATACTTGGAGTCTTTGTTAGGGACAAATTTGATAGGCTGTTTGTTCATTGAAGTCTTCTTCTTCTCTGGTTGAACCACAGTTTTCTTGACTTCCCTTTCAACAGTTTCAGCTTTCTTCTTTCCCTTGTCTTTAACATTGCTCTCAACATGATCAACAGACTTCTTGCCTTTACTAATGTATTCATCATACTTCATCTTGTAAATACCAAATCTTGTCCAAACTTGATGGAATTTGGAACATTAATTGGTTTAAATGTGAATATTTCATGGCAAGAGTCTGTATGATAAACATATTCATCACACTACTTACACCAGACTTTTCCTTTAAAACTTTCATGTGATTTCCATTTCTTGAATCTCTCACTTGGTCTTGGTGGGTCAACACCAATTGTTCTTTGAGTTTGGATTCCATCATAGTCAATTGAGAATGGCACAAATTCTTCAATTTTGATTTCTTGTCTTTCAACTGAACTTTTGACAAATGTTATTCTTTCTAGCTTGATTGGCTCATCATCAATGCTTCCTTTGAGTCTTGCTTGTCTTCTTTCATATTCTTCCATTTTTCAACTTCACCAATATCAAACAACTCTTGGCTTGAAAAACACAGGGTAAACTGGAATAAACTGTTCACTTGTGACAGTTTCTTCAGTCTTCTTCTTAGCATTACCCCTTTTCTACTTTCAGACTTCTTTACTTGGTGGCTTAACAAGATGATAATTTACCTTTGACATCTTTGATCCTGCACATATGCCAAATTACACATGTTCTCTACTCATTTGCTCATGATGTTTTCTCATTTTAGGTGTGATCTTTGGTAACAAGGGGATCTGGCTTGGTGGACTTGAATTACCACTTTCAGCTGAGACTTGATCACTTGATTCACTCAACCCATCTCTGTCCAAGCAATCTTCATCAAAGTTGTCTTCTGAGACCTGAATACCAACAGAAGTTTCATTATTTATCTTCTCTTTCATCAAAAACTCACCTTCTTTAATTACTTCCACCATCTTGTAGTTTTCAAGAAATTCTTCTTTATCCTTGAACACATTTCTATAGCTATCCATGCAATCTGGTTCAAGACTTTTGATTCTGTCTTCATAAGTCACATCACCGGCCTCATACACATTGATAATTCTTTGCTTCTTGAAACAATCACTCTCAAGCTTACCAACGGTCATTCTTAGTAATTCAATCATTTCAAGTAATTCAATGTTTGAGTTTGAATGTACCTGAGATATGGATGATTCAGCTTCATTTTTAATTTTGGCCATAAATGCAACATTTGCCTTCTCAATTTCATTTGCATGATCACTCCAATCAAAGTCTCCTTATTGTTGTTGAGTAGTCACTGCCACATTGCCTTGATTCTTTGGAGGATTGTTGACATTGTTTTTGTTGTTGTTAGTAGGAGCTTATGGAGGATTCTTATTGTTGTTTCTTTTATAGTTCGAATTTTGAGTAACAACTTGTTGATGATTCTGAGGTTGCTGGTTGTTGTACATGTTGTTGTTGTTGTGGAAATTGTTGTTGAAGTTTCTTTGTTGATTTTGGTTGTGAGTATGATACTGGTTCTGATTTCTAGGCTGGTATTGCTGGCCTTGATTGTTGTTGAATTGCCTAGGTAGATTACACTCCCTAGAAAAATGACCAGGTGACTGAAAATTGTAGCAGATAGCCTTGGATTTGTCAAATCCAATTCTATCATTTGGTCCAGAAACCAATGATCTTCTAGTCCTGTTGTACAATCTCCTGCTTCTCAGTGCCAACATTGCAGCTTGCAATTCAAGATCCATGTCCTCTAGATCATCAGCATCATTTTCCTCAAGATCATTTTGAACAACACCGATATGGATCATGTTATTGGCAATAAAAGCATAATAGGAATCAGTGTACATAGAGAACAATGGTTGATATTCATTTCCATGACCAACATTATTACCACCATATGGTGCATGCCCACTGGCCACAGATGAATAATCATTGTCATCAATCAATTGGACATTGAATCTGGATTGTCCACCTTGATTGTTTGAAGCACCAGGCACAAAACTTCTTGGGTTATCAACAACATGCTCAATAGGTTCTTCAATAATAGGAATTTGTTGTTGACCCTTTGTTGATAAGTTTCCCATTGGAGAAATAAGTGCATTGGTCACTTGAAAGCAGGGTTTATCTTCCTTGATCATTTCATTTTCAATCATTTTAATTTCTGCTGCTTGAAGGAAGCAAATCACATCATCCAACTTAAGTTGTTCAAAGTTTGGTTTATGCCTTATGAACTTGCTGGCAGTATCCCATTCTTTTGACAAGGATGAAAGTAATTTATGTCCAAATCAGAATCAGTAACAACATAATTTGTTGTTTTGATTTCATTGACAATAGTCAGAAATAATTCCAGGACAGACTTTAGTCTTTCACCATCTTTGTACTTAAATCGGTCTAGTTGTTGCTTCAGCTTTTCTTTCTTGATGTTCTTTAATACATTGTTGCCTTCAAACATCTCTAACAGGGCATCATATATGGTGTTTTGGTCAAAAATCGTTGAAGGATCAAGTAACAAAATTTGTAAGGTGAGGTTTAGTGCTAGGATGATAATAACGATTATAAAATAGTTGTAAACACAAACACAAGGATTTGTTACAAGGAAAAGCCCTTGATCTTTAGAGGATCACCGGCATAAAAATCCCGGGTGACGACAATTGTCTATCACCACTTTATTAATCAATAAATAGGGTTACAAGTGGTGGAGTTTATGATCAAAGGTTACAAAGTAGCTACGTGTGTGTATGAACTGCTTAGAGAGTTCTTGAAAGAGTGTTTATGAATGTGAGTTGTCAGTGAGTGTGTTCGTGACCTAATTTGATCATAAACTCAGTATATAAGAAAAATAATAACTAACGAAAATCTCCTACTAATCTGCCACCTTTCCACTATCTTCATCCATGCCATTTGACCACGTCTGAAAAGTCCAGTAGCGAAATATCTGGTAGACTAGGTCTCAAAGCCGTTACACTCATTAAATATCAACCTATACATAAGAAACATTTATTAGGAATACCAATTACCAAGGATCCCGATCCTGACACAACTCCGGAACTCTTCAGAAGGATAATTGATCCAGACTCGTCTCCAAGAATAACATATACTCAGTACTTAATTATTTGTGGCCTAAAAATTGCCCCCAAGTTGGCGGTTGATGATAAATTCACAGCTGTCAAATTGCATTTAAATTTCAAAAAGCCGTCAAAAAAGATCAGATGAAAAGACACAAATAGGGGTTAGAGGAAAATTAATTAACTTAGGGATCAAAGATAAAACCCGGCTCCCTTTTTATTCTCTTCATTCCGGAAGCTTCTCATCTTCAATCCTCTATAGTTCAAGTAATCCTTTATCCCTTTCTTTCTTTTATATTCTGTATCATTAAATGTCTATCGATAGTTGTTTCTCAAATTCGTCCAACCATATGGACGAAGATATGAAATGCCAAGGTCTATTGCAAAACCCTTCGTCAGAAATTTGCAGATTCACCGACCCTGAAGTAGTCCGAATATCATCCCTGTTTCCTTCTGGTACCGTATTCAGACCTTATGACCCTTCTACCCCAAGCGACATATCATCAAAAGTGTGGGTTTGCTTTTCGGCCTGTCCTTTTTTACTCGGCTACTCATACCCATTCCCAGACTTTACCCAACGATTCTTTACCCTCACCGACATTAGCTAAATCCAAGCCATGCCAATGATTTTGCGAACCTTGTTGAACCTTAAGGAAATCATAGTTGACCATGGCCTAGATTTTGGACTCTCCGAGCTCTCGTATCTGTAATCTCTGTACACTCACGGTTCAAGTCGGTTTTTGTTCAAATCCAAGACTCATCAACCGATACCTCTCGACAAAGTGACTCAAAATGGTTCTTTTTGGAGAAGCCAATATTTATTCGTTAGAAGGGACTCGATTCCGAATGGAAATACACTTCCGAGTAGATGGATTAGGTGGGGTAGGGTTATTGTAATCTCGACACTCTTTAGTAGATGTTGAAACTTTAATGCTGACTTGCTTTTCTTTTCTGCAGTTGAGAACTTTGCAAAATTGGTTGAGCTTCCAGGAACTAAGTAGAGAGTAGCTGCATTCCTTGCTTTGAGCCCCACAAGCCGGACTTTCAAAATCAGGATCCTTGATGCTGATCCAGAGACTGAACTATCAAACACCTCACTTCATAGTAATATATCAAGTAAGTAAAATTGTAAAGATAAGTATATTGATTTTGTAAATAAAAAATGAAAACTTATCTGTTTTGTTATTTCTGTAGACATGCCTAAATCTGCCAACAAGCCTGCTCCACAGTTCTTGTTTGACGACATCGATCATTTGATCTCTCCCAAGACAGTCAAGAAGGAACCATCCAAGTCTTCCCAGGCTCCTAGCCCCACACTATTACCACTAGAGCTAAGGCTCAGTTGTGGAAGAAGAGGAAACTACCAGAACCTCAAGCAGAAGTCCAGGAAGTCGAGAAGCAGCTTCAGGAAGTGGTTACTCAGGTAAGGATCCTTTATTCTTCTTGCCAGTTTTGTCAAATAATTGTTGTTGATCCCAAGCTTGTGGCTTATAGGGCATCCAAGGTTTCCACTCTTACTACGGATCAGTCATCATGGACCTTAAGGATACTTTGACAGGAATGAGGACTCTTGCTTCTGCCAAGGATAAGCTGGTTGCTAAGCTTACAAAGGAGAAGAAGCAGGCTGATTCCCAAGTTCTCACCATGTAAATGAAGATGAACGATGGGATCAAGGCAGCGACTGATGAAACAAATATGTCTGCAGCAAAGCTTATTTTGCAGGCAAGGATCCATTTCGTGTCTGAGGCGAATGATCCTTCTTTTCACAGGGAAAACTGGAAAGTGTATGAATAGAAGAATTCTCTGGCTAGGTTGGGCGTGGTAGAGGAAGAAGAGGATGCCGTTGAATAGAACAAGGCTGCAGAGGAAGGTGAAGCTGGAACCAGTGGTGTGAAGGATGTGGGTGACAAGGATGAAGGAAAGGAAGCAAGAACTGATGATGAAGCTGCTAAGGCGGGCAATGAAGGATAGGATAGACAAGGCCTGAGCCCGTTTTTTTATTTGCATGTTTGTGTTTTCAAGGATTTATGGTTGTGTACTTTAAGACAATAGTATTCTAGGATAAAGGATCTACGATCCTTAAGACAATTATGAGGGGTAGCAAAGGTTGAGGGATCCTCTGTTTGTGGGGATGAAGCTTTTGATGCCCATGTTTTTATTTTCCTGCACATGGTTGAACAATTAGTAACAACTTACTTTAACCCCGGTGGATGGTCCACGTAAAAATGGTTAAGTCCTGGTTAAAAATTTTGGTAATTTTAGTAAGTTTAATAAATAATATCTTTTAACTATCTGTTGATTGTCTATTATTTCGAAAATATTTCTGTTGTAGTCTTAGATTTATTAATAGTTTTAAAATAAAGTTTCAAGGATACATTATCCTTATGGAAGTAAATTAAGAATACTGGATCCTTATAAAGATATAAATCAAAATTGAATAAGTATAAATTGATAAGTTGAAGCCATACCATAAGATCTAATTAGATCTAAGTTACCATAAGCGTTGAACCTTCCGTAATCCTTGTAAAAATAAACTAGGAACTTGAATCCATAAGTGTTGATCCTTCTGTGATCCTCATAAGTGAACAACATATAATATTAATTGGGATTAAACCCAACAAACTGGGGACAAGCCCAAATATTCTGAGGACAAGCCGAAAACTGGGGACAAGCCCAAACTAGGGGACAAGTCCAAACTGGAGACAAGTCCAAGCTGGGGGACAAGTCCAAACTGGGGACAAGCCCAAAAATGGATACAAGCCCAAATAAGCTGGTGTTAAACTGGCGACAAGCCCAAACTGGGGACTGGCCCAATGATACGGAGGTCAACTGGGGATTTGCCCAAACGTAAGTGACGTGAAAACGCAAAAACCTTAGCTAACATGAAAATGTTAGAAACCTTTGTCTTGAGATAACATGAAAATGTTATAAACCGGTGGTATGGTACGTTTACCATAAATCGTAGGATCCTCCATATAGCCGAAAGTAACAAAATTTTCAGCCACTAAACGTGTACTGGTCCCGCTGCCCCGAACTATACGTTGGATAACGTGCGCTCCAAGTGAGAGTGTAGAAACTCTAATTTATAAGAAAGGTGAAAACCTTTAAACCTTGGAAGGTATGACCATTGGGGGTCACACATTAATCGTGGGCTAGGCTAAAGGAAACAGTAATGTACATTAGACGTGAGGGAGAGGTGGCCAATCTCTTTAGACATTGAACCTCTTATTAAAATCTGCATTGTTATTTAAAAGTTGGAAAAAGTAAACGTTAAGAACACATTATCATTAGGTTAATAATAAGAATATGAAATGAAAAAGTGATTAGATAGATATTATCAATTTTAGGATCCTTGATCCTTTAAGGATATTCGATCCTTATCAGAAAAAGTTCTTCTTCTGATGGATAACATTCCATGCTTTTGGTAGTTTGTTTCCTTCCATAGTAAGCAAATGATATGCCCCATTTCCAGCTTCTGGCTCGATCAAGTAGGGGCCTTCCCACTTAGGTGCTAGCTTTCGATCTGCAGGGTTGGTTGTATTTTGGAAGGATTTTCTCAAAACTAGATCTCCTTCATGGAATCTTCTTATCCTGATACTCTTGTTGTATGCCCCAGCTACCCTTTGTTGATACGCTGCCATTCTGATCTTGGCTAGGTCTCTAAGCTCTTCAACAGTATCTAGGTCTTCAAGAATGATTTCATTATTGACCTCTGGATCACGAATGCTTGTTCTAGCAGTAGGAACCACCATTTCTGTTGGGATTACAACTTCTGATCCAAACACCAATGAGAAGGGTGTTTGACCTGTTGCATTCTTTGGTGTTGTTCTATCAGCCCAAAGAACATAAGAAACTTCCTCTGCCCACTTGCCTTTCTTAGATCCTAGTTTCTTCTTCAAGTCTTTGATGATAATCTTGTTACTTGATTCTACTTGGCCATTGGCTTGAGGGTGAAAGTTGAAGAATTTTACTATATGGTTGACTTTCTAGTCTTAGACTACTCATCGGTTGATTCGACCCAACAACAAAATGTTATATTGGGTCGACCGTTTTTAAACACCGCTCATGCTATTATTGACTGTCGATCGGACACAGTTGATATGGCTTTTGGAAATAGGAAAATGAGATTAAATGTTCACTAACGGATCTAATGCTTTATGTGGTGATGAGTGTTTCATGGCAGATATTGTGGACATGTGTGAATCGCATGATTATGAGGAAGATGCTTTGGAAGCATGTGTTTGTGATTTTTCTGAACATGTATATCTTTGTGCATTGAGAATGGAAGAGAAAAATCAAGACGTGTTGGCAGTAAAAGAGGGACGACCCCCATGGACTAATCAAATTGAAAGTTTGCCAGCCGTGATCGATTCAGGTACAAAACCATCATTGGAAAGCCCACCGAAATTGGAATTGAAGGAATTTCCTAGCGATTTGAAGTAAGCGTTTTTGGGGGAGACACGTTACCGGTCATTGTTGCATATAATTTAGAAGAGGCCCTGAGAACAAGAATTGTTGAAGGTGTTGAAGACAAACAAGGCGGCCATAGGTTGGACAATTGCCGACTTAAAAGGCATTAGTCCATCTATAGTTATGCACAAAATCATCACCAACGAGGAGGCAAAACCAACCCGAGAGACTCAAAGAAGGTTGAATCCCAATTTGAGAGAAGTTGTGAAGAAAGAGGTAATAAAGTGGTTGGATGCGGGAATCATATACCCCATCTCGGATTGCGCATGGGTAAGTCCTACACAGGTGGTACCAAAAAAAGCAGGTATATAGGTAATTAAAGATGAAAGCGGTGAACAAATCGCCACCCGACCGGTCACCGGGGTGGCGAGTTTGCATTGATTATCGTAAATTAAATGCCGATACATCTAAAGACCATTTTCCATTACCTTTTATTGACCAAATTATTGAAAAATTATCGGGTCAAAAATATCACTGTTTTTTGGATGGGTACTCGGGTTATAATCAAATTGCTATCCACCCGGATGACCAACACAAGACCACCTTCACCTGTCTGTATGGCACTTTTGCTTTTCGGCGAATACCATTCGGATTGTGTAATGCCCCGGCCACATTCCAACGGTGTATGATAAGCATTTTTTCGAATATGGTTGGGGATTCACTCGAGGTATTTATGGATGACTTTTCCATTTATGGTCCAACTTATGAAACTTGTCTCAATGAATTAGGAAAAGTTTTAAAAAGATGTGTTGAGACAAATTTGGTTCTAAGTTGGGAGAAAAGTCACTTCATTGTGTAAGAGGGTATCGTGTTGGGTCACGTGATTTCGGAAAGGGGAATGGAAGTGGATAAGGGAAAAGTCCGGGTAATATCATCTTTACCACCACCTATAAACATTAAAGGGGTAAGGTTATTTTTGGGGCATGCGGGTTTTTATAGAAGATTTATTAAAGGCTTTAGTGTAATCACAAAACATTTATGTAATTTATTGTTAAAAGATGCACCTTTTGATTTTACTAATGAATGTTTGCAAGCGTTTGATGTTTTGAAGGAACAATTGGTGAAAGCTCCCATTCTACAACCACCGGATTGGTCAAAGCCGTTTGAGATCATGTGTGATGCTAGTGATACTACTATCGGAGCGGTGTTGGGTCAACGAGTTGATAAAAAACTGGTGGTCATTTATTATGCGAGTAAAACATTATCCGAAGCACAACTTAATTATACAACCGCCGAAAAAGAATTGCTTGCGGTGGTGTATGCTTTGGATAAGTTTCGCTTGTATATTTGGGGGAGCAAGGTGATTGTTTATTCGGACCATAGCGCGGTTCGATATTTGATGGAGAAGAAGGATACGAAATCTCGTTTAATTCGTTGGGTATTGCTTTTGCAAGAGTTTGATTTAGAAGTCCGGGGTAAAAGGGGTGTGAAAATGTCGTGGCAGATCACCTATCCTGAATTCCCTTAGAGGGTGTCGATGACCCAATGGAGATAAACGAATGGTTCCCTGACGAACAATTGTTAGCCATGTCAACCGCACCGTGGTATGCCCACTTTGTGAACTATTTAGCAACGAGGTCTATTCCAAGTCATTGGGTGAAGAAAAGAAGACAACGGTTCATGGCCCAAGTGAAACAATATATTTGGGATGAACTGGACTTGTTCAAGATTGGTTCAGATCAAATGATAAGGAGGTGTATTCCCGATTCTGAGGTACGGGAGATTTTGACTCATGCACATGCATCGGCGTGTGGAGGTCATTTTAGCGGTCAAAAGACAGGTTACCGGGTGCTCCAATGTGGTTTTTATTGGCCCACCATTTTTAAAGATGCAAGTGAGTATGCCCGACATTGTTTGAATTGCCGAAAGTTGGGTAGTATCTCGAAATGGGATGAAATGCCATTGCAAACGATTTTGGTGTTAGAGATTTTCGATGAATGGGGAATTGACTTTATAGGCCCGCTTCCAAACTCGAATGGATTTTTATATATCTTGGTTGTGGTTGATTATGTGTCCAAGTGGGTCGAAGCGGTAGCAAAAAGAACTAATGATCATTTGGTTGTTTGCAAATTCGTTCAATCAAACATCTTTGCTCGGTTTGGTATCCCGCGGGTTATTATTAGTGATGGTGGGTTACATTTCAAGAATTTCAACTTTGGGAAGCTTTTAAAAAGGTACAATGTGAATCACCGAATTGCTACTCCTTATCATCCACAAACAAGTGGACAAGTCGAAGTGTTCAATCGCCAAATTAAAGAAATCTTGATGAAGACGGTGCCGGTCGATAGAAAGGATTGGTCTTCTAAGTTAAATGATGCATTGTGGGCGTATGGGACCGCATACAAAACTTCTATTGTCACAACTCCTTATCGGTTAGTTTATGGAAAAGGGTGTCATTTACCAATGGAGTTGGCACATAAGGCGTTTTGGGCAATTAAGAATGTCAACGCAGATTATAAGGAAGCGGGTGAATTGAGAAGGTTGAAGTTGAATGAGATTGAGGAAATCCGAGATGAAGCGTATGAATGTGCTTCCGCATACAAAGACAAACTAAAAAAGGTTCATGATTCAAAGTTGAGAAAACGAACTTTTGAAGTGGGTCAAAAGGTGTGGTTGTATAATTCAAAGTTAAAGTTATTTTCGGGTAAGTTAAAGAGCAAGTGGATGGGCCCATATGTCATCAAAAAAGTGGGTCAATTTGGTGATGTGGAGATTGAAGATGTTCAAGAGAAAACAAAACATGTGGTGAACGGTCAAAGACTTAAAACCTTACTTGGAAGGAAAGGATATCAATATGCTCGATGTGGACCGGGTGAGTTTTTTATTATGCTCACCGGATGAGGAAATGAATTAAAGGGCCAAGGTATGCTGTATATTTTAGTATAGGTTAATTTAGTTTTTATTTAAAAATTGGTTTTAAAAAATTACCTTCTTCGCTTTGGAGTTGTCCAAATCAAGTGTGGGGAAATCCTTGTGATTTTTATATCGAGTTGAGAACAACTCGGGTTTTTCATGGGGGCTCGGTTAATTTTTATTTTAATTTGGTAAATAAGTTTTAATTATTTTGTTTTTCTTGGTTCCTTATTTATATAAAAAAAAGTTTGTATTAGAGTTGCAATGTTTATGTTTGCATAGTTCAAAGCATTATTTATTGAGTGAAAAAAAAAGAGAAGTTAGTGATGTTTATAGTTGTTTATTTTATTATTTACTTAGTTTTTTGTAATAAGTCGGATCGGATCGCTTGAGCTACTCTCAATATTCCCTTCATACCCTTACACTTGGCCCAATTACAACCCGTTTTAAGACTATCTTAATTTGTATTCATGTCAAATGCATTTACATAGGTGGAGATTTGATGATTGTACAAGCGTATGCGAGGAGAATTGCTTAAATATGAAATGTATGGATGATCACCAAGGAAAAGTTAATGTGTAAATGCGTGTTATGTATAGGTAAAAACCGAAAGCATGTTAGGTTTGGTTAGAAATCTACGGTTTAAATGGAACATCAAATGAACTAGTGCACCCGATAAAAATAAGGGAATAGGGTATGACATGGGACCTTAACTGAACCGGTTTTGTGGTAAGATTGGTGGATACAAGTTGAATGGAATAGAAAGTTTGTGTCGAGATGTTGCTTAAGGGCAAGCAACGTTTAAGTGTGGGAATGTGACGGGTAGTCCATGGGAAAACCCTTAATTGATTTAAAGCCGTAATAATCATCTTTTAAATTGGTTTATTTGGTGGAATTAGATAACTACGGTGTTGTTGGTGAATTGCAGGTTTAAAGGAGGTTTCGGGGCCCATTATGATGAATAACGAAGAAACCTATGGAACCGACGAGTTAAGAAGATCAAAAAAATGAAGAAAACGAGTTTTGTGGCTGAAGTCCACCGTGGTCCACGGTTGGAACCGTGGGCCACGGTCCAATTTGACCAAAAAACACAGAGGCCACCGTACCGTGGACCTCTGTGTCACCGTGAGGATCACCGTGACCCACGGTTGAACTGTGGGCCACGGTCCAGCCTTTTCTGAAATCACCGTGACCCACGGTGTGAACCATGGGCCACGGTCCGGAGTCGTAATGTCTATTCATTATCTTTCGTCCCAAAACACCTTAGAGATGAATTTTGGAGTCCAAGAACAAGTTTTTGGTGATATTAATCATTAGTTGATGTTTGTGATTCATTCTTATAACCCAATTGATGTGATGATGAATCGAACCAAGTGTGGCTAATCATCTTTATGTTCTCTCCCGAATTGTAAGGTTTCAATTGGATTACTTGTTATTCGCTTATGTTATTTTGTGGGATAATCTTTGGATCTTATGAATATATTGCTATGGTGATTGTGAGTTTGTGTTGTAATTGTTAGTATGATTTGAATTCGTGTCCTTGACTATCCGTTCTTGGTGCCATAGGCAATCGGGATTTAGTAGAAGATAATTAGGGTTAATTATACTAAACTGATTATCGAGTGATAACCTCGTGTCTTTACAACCCAAGTACTTAGTCCTCTTTTATCACAATCAACTGCATTTTCACAAAACTATATTCGTGTAGTTCATCCCACAAATAAGCGTTAACTTGATTAACATTGGAAACCTGAAATCGGGAGAGAGCATTGTTTCTTATATTGTTAAAACTCGTTTATTGCTTTAAATATTTTTATTAATCAAAACCAAACAACCAAATCATTGAATTTACATTTTGCACTTAGATTAATTTAGATTAATTTTACAGCTACTCGGTAACGCATTTTCCACAAACTCCCTGTGTTCGATACCCGCTTACCGCTATCTAACTAGTTGTATTCGGTTTATTTTTGAGTGAGACTTCGACCTCACGTCACCTTAGACGGCCAAACTACCAACTGAATAAACAACCAAAACCCTATCAATAAGTAAACTATATATAGAGTAGCCAACATGCTAGCCCAACCATAGCCCAAAGCCCATCGAGATCCATAATGATCTTGGTTTACATACGCAACCCAAAACTAATACCAACAAACTACAAACCATCGAGTCTAGGCCCAATAAAACTAGCTGTT
The DNA here is from genome assembly GCF_021521415.1 of Bidens hawaiensis. Classification (NCBI taxonomy): domain Eukaryota; kingdom Viridiplantae; phylum Streptophyta; class Magnoliopsida; order Asterales; family Asteraceae; genus Bidens; species Bidens hawaiensis. The sequence continues at coordinate 161,415 of NW_027495966.1, forward strand.
GAACAAGTTAACTAAATGTGAAAAAGAAGTAACAGAAAAGGGAGGAAGACTTAGAAGCCAATTAAGTGCAAATCCTGTTAGTGTGGATCTGAAACCCTTGCATAGACAAGCTTCCTTGAGTCTTTCAGGAATTGGATTGATCTCCATCCTCTCCCTATACTGAGCCACATACTCTTCCGGATTAGTTGTTTCATCATAAACCTTCATGTTGGGGGTCTGAAATATCTTTGGGATTCAGCATCACAAATAGTTGGAGCAAATCTGGATAACTTGCGGCTCCCTTCTGGTATTTCAGGGATCGGTCGGACCACCCCTGGTACACTGGATATCATATCCTTAAGTTTCTGCAGTTCCTTAGCCAAAGCCTGGTTGATACCTGCACCCTGCATGGAACTAAGATTAGTATATAAGGATATAAGATTATATGTATTACCTCTCTGTTGAGTTAATGTTGGCATCCCAGAAGAATAGCTGAGATAAGAAGTGTCTGCCATGACAGTTGGTCCACAGGAGGCAATAGTCTGCATGGGGATAATGTCTCCTTCATGGACCTTAGAGGATCTTTGACTCTGGAGGAAGGATCCTTAAGGCTGGAAGTTGCAGGATCCTTGATGATACACCCCAGAGGATCCTGCCTGAAGGATTGATGATACTTGCTGAGGGAGAGAGGATCCTTGAGCTTGTAGACCTATGAACCCTGGATTAAGGATAGATGATCCTTGTTGTAAAACTGAGTATCCCTGAGCTTGTTTACCCATGGACCCCGTGTGAAGGATAGATGATCCTTGAGTAAGTTGAGCCAAGGATCCTAGAGTGGTAAAATACAACATCCTAGGCATCAGAGGAGTCTGATCCTCTGCTGGCCTCTTAGTCCTTTTGAGGTCTTCTATCTCGCGAAGGATCCTCTGGTTAGTCTTGCTTTGCTGCTCCATATATGCTTTAACCTGCGAAAACATAGCCGAAACATCATTGTTCGAGTTAACCATCGAAGTGGTAGCAGTGGTCTTTGAGATCTGGAAGACTGGTAGTTGTGTGTTTTTCCAGTAGCAGTAGTCCTAGGTGTTCCTGTTAATGGAGGAGGCATCGGTGGTAAAGTTCTTGATGGGTGAGAAACTAATGAAGGTACGGTTGATGAAGTATAAGATTGTTGAGAGGCCATTTATGGTGGTATTGATTGAAAAAGTTGAATCTTGATAGGGTATATTCTGGATTATAGCACCAATTGCCCCACGGTGGGCGCGAAACTGTTTTGCTCAAAAATCGTTTTTGGATAAAGTAACCAAATTTGTAAGGTGAGGTTTAGTGCTAGGATGATAATAACGATTATAAAATTGTTGTAAACATAAATGCACGGATTTGTTACGAGGAAAATCCCTTGATCTTTAAAGGATCGCTGGCATAAAAACCCCGGGTGACGAAAATTGTCTATCACCACTTTATTAATCATGAAATCGGGTTACAAGTGGTGGAGTTTATGATCAAAGGTTACAAAGTAGCTAAGTGTGTGTATGAACTGCTTAGAGAGTTCTTCAGAGAGTGTTTATGAATGTTAGCCGTCAGTGAGTGTGTTCGTGACCTAATTTGATCATAAACTCGGTATATAACAAAAATAACAACTAACGAAGATCTCCTACTAATCCACCACCTTTCCACTATCTTCATCCACACCATTTGACCATGTGCTGAAGAAGTCCAGTAGCAAAATATTTGGTAGACTAGGTCTCGGAGCCGTTACACTCATTAAAGATCAGCCTACACATAAGAAACAATTATTAGGAATACCAATTACCGAGGATCCTTGATTCTGACACAACTCCGGAACTCTTCAGAAGGATAATTGATCCAGACTCATCTCAAAGAATAACATATCCTCAGTACTTGATTATTTGTGGCCTAACACATGGCTTTGGTTGTTGTGTGGTGAGCAACCTTTGTAAAAATTTCCCAAGACAGTCCCAACTTTAGCATGGAAAAAGTTCTGTCATCAACCTTCTTCACTCTAGCTTCAACAACCGGATTGTTGTTTGTTCCATCAGCCACATAGGGTCCATTCTTGATCGAAGTCCACATTTCAACATCGTTTCAACAAACAGCTGCTTCGAATAACACTTTCCATTTAATACAGTTCTCCTGTCCGTACAACCTTGGAATTTTGTTAGTATAAACTTCTTGTTCATCATATCCAGACATCTTTTTGGTATCTTATGTGATATTTTTGAACAATAAAGAAAACTTAACAAATACTTAAACAAAAACTCAAATAATCTTTAGAACTGTGGATAAAATACTCAAATCTGATATATCTGGACAGATATAAGCAAGATAATAACAACGAAATAAAGATCTAGAAGAGAAAAACAATTTTAAACCTCAAAAAAATTGTAGATCTGAGAAATGAAAAACAGAGCAGCTGACGTCACAAATCAATAAAAACAGTGGTCAGCTGACGTTATTCATCGTCTTCAAATAAGCAATAATCAACTTTTAATCAGCAACAGTTCTTCACCCAAATAGCAAAAAAAGCTCTGATACCACTTGCCGGTCCTGATTATATCGCTCAATCACTATGTCGTAACCCACAAAAAAATTGTCGACAAGAAGGTTAACGACTTGCTAAATTAGGAAAGAACAATAGTTATGTTAATGGCGGAATCACTAACAAACTAAATGTTGCTAACAGGACACAAAAGTAACAAACACACACTGTAAGTCAAAAGATTTTCATTGATATATAATATGTCAAATACAAAAGGTAATCGATTAGGCTTTCAGAATGGAATGTTTTACCCGTACGAGATCAAGACAGCTGTCACAATCTATATCAGGTGAAATATCTAGGTGCCCAAAGTTGTATGTTCTAGGCGTGCCCAAAATTATTCCTTTTAAAGGCCTGCCCTTACATCTGACATTCCATACATGGAAATCCTAATCATTCGTACATAATTAAAGCTATTACAATAAATGATAAGTGTAAAACAAGTCTTCAGGCAAGCTTTGCAGCATGTATCATTGTCGAGCAGACTTGGTAACCATGAAGTGTGCTCGTAAACAGTTGACTAGGAAGACTTTACTTAGAATATTTTCAAAGAAATTATTCACCTTGCAGACTTCAATCCTCTTGACTATATCAAACTTTGCTCGATATAATCCCATTAGCAAACTTGTTCTTGAGGGATCCTTTAAACTCATTGTTAATAATAACTTATTCAGCAAATCAAAGTGTGCTAGTAACACTGTAGCTTTGCTAGGAGTTTAACCTTGCTCGGTAGAAGTCTTTAACTTGTTTCTTTATCAAATTTCTTCAACCTTGCTGGGAACACTGTTTATTATGAATAAACATTGCTAGATTTGACTTTAGCTTGGTTTTAGCCAAGGGTTTTCTAGGATAACAAACATTGCTTGACTTGAAAAACTACCTTGCTAGACAAAGTGAACCTTTCTTGATTTAACACTTAAAAGGAATTCTAGAAGATAACCATGCTTGGAGAGAAAAAATACCTTGCTAGGATAAGTAAAACCTTGCTGGGAGGTGTGATCTTGCTCGGAGTTCATACTTAGTTGTTTCTTGAGAGGTTGAGAAGTTTCCAATCTTGTTTCAGCTACTTTCTCATCCCAACATTATGTAAATTCACCTTTCCTAGCGATACGTGCAATACGAATATCGTTCACGTACCGACAAGCATTCATTCATAACCTCAATCATCATCACATAAATCATATAAGGCATACACTTACCACTTAGGGTAAGTGTATTAACTAATCACATCAAGTATGCACACAACCCCGAAAACATAAAAAGGAAATAGGGCTAGAAACTCACCTGCCTCTTGTTACGTTCACCGTTAATGGTTATTCCTTTGTTTAGCTATGCGCGACTAACTGTATAACAATTACACGTAACAATTAAATATCACTACCCATATCGTGTTTCTAGCTTAATCATAACCCTTAATGAACGGGGGTCTGGGGGCAGCGCCCCTGGAAGCGAAGTTCAAGGGGCGGCAGCCCCTAGCAGGGTCCAAAGGGCAGAGCCCCTGGCTAGGGTTAAGCTGTTCTTAACAAAATTTCCATTAGAATTTCCTAATAATATTTTATTGTTAACTCATTAACCCTTTAAGGTATCTTTCATCAATTAATAAAGTTCAAGGGCTTCTATGTAATTAATCTAAGTCCAGGGACGTTTCTGTCATTTTATCAATCTTCATTCATTATCCAGTCCCTTAGCAAATGGTGGTTCATTCGTTGCTTAATGCGAGTTTATTCTATATAACGAATGGAACTTCTTAGCGAATGATCATTCATAACGAATGGGCTCATTCGCTTGATCTGGCTAACGAATGGACCTAACATTGAATGAGGGTTCATTCGTTAGTTTTCCATAACGATTGCCATAGTGCATGGTCCTAACGAATGAGAGCTCATTTGTCAGTTCTCCGTAACGAATGGTGTAGCGAAGGGCTCAACGAATGTGGTTCATTCATTTTTATTTCTTAACGAATGGGCATAGCTCATTGGTTACACACACCTAGGGTTAGGGTACAGAATGCCAGGAAACATTCTCTCACATTCCTTAAATTCCGCTCCGCTTTCCGGCGCCGCCTTTTTGGCGCTGTCATCGTCGAAAAACCAAGATCTCGCCGAAAAAGCGAGATCTCACCCGTTTGTCAACCGTTTTCACCGTATGTCGTCCCGTTCGATCCGGATCCGAGCTAGGGTGACCCCTAACCTCTCCTTTCGATCGGTTCATACCCGATCCCATCCGAATATCGTGACTTTAACGGTTGAGGGTGTCGGTTCATTGTTTCGTGACTAGTTCTAACGGGTTTGGATCCATATAAGATCATAACATCATTACCTCGGATCGATGCTCGATTTCCTCTTGGGTTCGGCAAGAGAAAGAGAGAAAGATAAGAGAGAAGTTAAGGGTGTGTTTTGGGTGGTGTGTGAAATGAGTGAAAATGAATGGATTAATAAATAATTATTCCTTATATATCATGGGTCATGGGTTTAAGCCCATGGTCTTTCTTCCTTCCTTATTAATCCAAATCCATTACCCACATTTATTTAACCAAACACAAGTCCATCTCATACTAGCTAGTACTATTATTTTATTAACCGAAACAGGAAAGAGGATGTTAAAAGTCTTCCCTCCTTAAAGAGGTTTCGCCCCCGAAACCTAACTACTACTTAAAAAATCTCGGGTAAAACTTGGGCATCTTTTCTTCAACTTCCCAAGTGTCATTTGATCCTTTACGGTACTTTCATATCACCTTCACCAAAGGGATAACTTTATGACAAAGCTGCTTTTCCTTGTGGTCGACTATCTCTACAGGCTGTTCAATGTAATTCAACTGCTCGTCAACCTCAATGTTTACTAATGGCATATGAGACGTGTCATCATCTAGGCATTTTCTCAAATGAGAAACATGGAATGTAGAGTGTATCCTTCCAACTCCTCGGGTAGATCTAGCTTGTAAGCCACTTCGCCCACACGATCTACAATCGTAAACGGCCCAATATACCTCGAACTCAGCTTTCCTCTCCTCCCGAAATGAATAATTCCCTTCTAAGGCGAGACCTTGAGCATCACATTGTCATCAATGCTAAACTCAATCGTTCGTCGCCACTTAACAGCATAGGACTTCTGACGATCTTGAGTAGCTTTCATTCTTGCCTTGATCTGGTCAAACCTTGAAAAGGTTTCTTGCACAACTTCCAAGCTTCCAATCTCCTTCTGACCAATCTCTCCCCAACATATAGGAGTTCTACAACGTCTACCGTATAGCATATCAAATGGTGGCATACCAATACTTGAATGGTAGCTGTCGTTATAAGAGAATTCTGCCATATGTAGATGATCATCCCAACTTCCTCCAAAGTCTAACACACAAGCACGTAGCATATCCTCAAGGGTTTGGATAGTTCTTTCAGACTTCCCATCTGTTTGAGGATGATACGCAGTACTGATGTTCAATCTGGTTCCTAAAGCTTCATAGAACTTCTTCCAAAATCTTGAATTAAAACGAGTATCCCTATCAGAAACAATTGATAACGGCACTCCATGTTTAGCCACAACCTCCTTTATGAAGACATTTGCTAACGCTTCTGACGAGATAGCCTCTTGTATAGGCAGAAAGTGAGCACTTTTCGTCAAACGGTCCACTATCACCCAAATGGTATCATGTTGTTTAGTTGTATGAGGTAGCTTAGTTATGAAATTCATGGTGATGTGTTCCCATTTCCACTATGGTATCTCTAATGGTTGCATCTTTCCATAAGGTTTCTGATGCTCTGCTTTGACTTGCAAGCAAGTTAAGCACTTACTGACATAATCTATTACATCATTCTTCATACCTGGCCACCAGTAGTCTTTCTTCAGATCCTGATACATCTTGGTGGATCCCGGATGAATCGAATATCTCTACTTCTGAGCTTCATCTAAGATTCGACCTCTAAGATTTCCATGGTGTCTGAAGTGGCAAACTCCATCTTGGTTGGTACGTCGGTGGAACGTGGCACAAACTTCGACGAAATGACACGGAAAATGAGGAATCGAGAACGAACTTCGAGGTGGATCGATAATATGATTGTAAGATCTTAGAGAGATGTTAGAGAGAGAGAGAGAGAGGAATGCTTGATTTTGGGATAAGAATGACTTGAACCCGAGCTCATTATTTATAGGCAAATCTGGCAGGGCATCGCGATACGCGACGGCCCTTGGCTTTGGCATCGCGTATCGCGACATTTCTTAGCATCGTCACCATATAGGTCTGCCACGTGTCGCCACGTGGCAGACGTTGTGCCACGTGTTAACACGCTGCAATCGGTATGCCACGTGTGGCCATGTGGTGGGACACGTGGCGAACGTTGTGCCATGTGTGGCCACGTGGCAAGCCTCGCGTCTCGCTGTTAGACAACCCATCGCGATACGCGATGGTTCTCTCTTATGATCCATCGCGTATCGCGATGGGTCAGGAAAATCATAATTTTCATTTTGAACCCTAAAGTTTGGATTTTGACGTTTTTGGTCCCTTTACTTTGGAAATTTGACATTTTGAACCCGAAACTTTCACGATGTTACATTCTCCCCACCTTGAAATAAATCTCGTCCTCGAGATTGTTTCTTTAGAACAGATGGAGGTATTTCTTTTTCATTTCAGGTTCGAGTTCCCATGTACACTCGGGTCCTCTTCGTGAGTCCCATTTGACCTTTACGATTTTCAACGTTCGTCCTTTTAATTTCTTTGTTTTTGAATCTTCTATTTGAATTGGTTTTTCAAAAAATTTTAAGTTTTCTTTAATTTCAACAACTTTTAAAGGCATAGATAGAGATTCGTCGGCCAAACATTTTCGCAGATTTGAGATATGAAACATATCGTGTATCCCTTGCATTTCCTCGGGTAGTCACAAGCGGTATGCAACAGTACCAATTTTTTTGAGTACCTCGAAGGGTCCAACGAATCGAGGAATTAATTTTTTTCCGAAGCGAACGACGCCTCTCCATGGAGAGAATTTCAAAAGAACTTTGTCACCAACATTAAATACCAACGGTTTACGACGGACATCGGCGTAACTCTTTTGGCGATCACGTGCCGTCTTAAGTCGTTCTCGTATTTGGAGAATCTTGTCGGTGGTTTCTTGGACTATCTCGGGTCTAGATAAATGATTGTCTATGGTTTCATACCAACACACGGGCGTTCTACACTTACGACCATATAATGCCTCGAATGGTGCAGCTTGAATACTTGTGTGATAACTATTGTTATACGAGAATTCCATTATGGGTAAGTGGTCATCCCAACTTCCACCTAAATCAATCACACAAGCGCGGAGCATGTCTTCCAATGTTTGAATTGTCCTTTCGCTTTGCCCATCAGTTTGTGGATGATAGACGGTGCTAAGGTTTAGCTTGGTGCCTAACGCTTGTTGGAAGCTTTTCTAGAAGTGAGACGTGAAACGACTCTCTCGATCAGAAATTATAAACAGCGGTACTCCATGCAAAGCAACAATGTTGTTCAGATAAATACGTGCTATCCTATCCATTGAGTAAGATTCATTGATGGGTATGAATGTGCAGATTTTGTTAGCCGATCCACGATAACCCAAATAGCATTATGTTGTCGAGTCGTTTTCAGGAGTTTAGTGATGAAATCCATAGTGATTAACTCCCACTTCCATACGGGAAGTTCGGGTTGTTGAAGCAATCCCGAAGGCTTTTGGTGTTCAGCCTTGACCTTCAAACAAGTTAAACATTTCGCCACATGCGAAGAGATGTCCTTTTTCATCCCATTCCACCAGTAATTCGGTTTGAGATTTTGATACATTTTGTCACTACCGGGGTGCATTATGTATTTGGACTTATGAGCTTCATCTATAATTTTCTCACGTAAGTCTCCCACGATTGGTACCCAAATCCTATTACCGAGTCTAAGGATACCGTCGTCACCCTTTACTAGCGAGTCAATGGTGCCATTACGTTTTTTGTCGGAGATCTTGTTTTCATTGATCACTTGGAGTTGAGCAGATTTGATTTGTTCAAGAAGATCAATTTGAAGTTCTAGCCTTAACGCTCGGACTCTTTTTGGTTTTTCATGTTCTTTGTGACTTAAGGCATAGGTGACAACGTTGGCTTTGCCTTCGTGATAGACGATCTTGCAATCATAGTCGTTTAGAGTTTCCATTCAGCGTCGTTGGCGCATGTTAAGTTCTTTTTGATCAAGGATATGCTTTAAGCTCTTATGATCGGTATACACGATAAATCGTACTCCATAGAGATAGTGCCTCCATATCTTGAATGCAAGGATTATGGCGCCTAACTCTAGATTTTGAGTTGTGTAGTTCTTTTTGTGCACCTTTAGTTGACGAGAGGCGTAAGCGATCACTTTCTTACGTTGCATTTAGTACACATCCCAAGCCGGAATGGGATGTTTCACTAAAGACAACGAAATCTTCGGTACCTTCTGGCAAGGCCAGTATAGGTGCTTGGGTAAGCTTTTGTTTGAGTATATCGAACGCCTCTTGTTGTTTTACCCCATTCACACTTGATGTTTTTACGAGTCAAAGAAGTTAGGGAACGACTATACGAGAAAAATTTTCAATGAACCTTCGATAATAACAGGCCAAACCCAAGAAACTACGGATCTCGGTTGGCATCTTTTGAATTTCCCACTTCGAGATGGCTTCGATTTTAGCGGGATCGACTTGAATACCATTTACATTTATGACATGCCCAAAAAATTGCACTTCGTGCAACCAGAACTTGCATTTTAAGAACTTGGCGTACAATTTCTCGGCTCTAAGTATTTCAAGTAAGGTTCGAAGGTGAATTTCATGATAAACCTTAGACTTTGAATAAATAAGTATGGCGTCGATGAATATGATAAAATATTTATCCAAGTAAGGCTTGCAGATTCGATTCATCATATCCATGAACGCGGCTGGCGCATTAGTAAGTCCGAATGGCATAACGGTGAACTCATAATGGCCATATCTTGTTCGGAATGCGGTTTTCGGAATATCCTCAGATTGAACTTTGAGTTGATGTAACTAGAACGAAGATCGATTTTTAGAAAAGAAACTAGCACCTTGGAGTTGGTCAAAAAGATCATCTATTCGAGGGAGTGGATAACGATTATTGATTGTGACTTTATTCAACGCTCGATAGTCGATACACATCCTCATGGATCCATCCTTCTTCTTGACAAAAAGTATTGGCGCTCCCCATGGCGATGAACGTGGTCGAATGAAGCCTTTCTCGAGAAGCTCGTCTAGCGATACGGAGCTTTGGCGATCGGAGTAGTACCGGGAATGATATAGATCCTAAACTCTACTTCACGATTAGGAGGAATTCCAGAAAGTTCATCAGGAAAGACATCAGAAAAGTCGGAGACAATAGGTACGTCTTTTATCTCTTTTGGTTTAGATTCTTCAGTGACGTAGGCCATGAATGCTAAGTATCCTTGATTCAAACATCGTTAGCCATTATCATGGAAATCATGCTAACTTGGCCAACGTCTATGTCCCCTTCCATTCGAATGGTTCGTTTATCAGGGGCTTGAAGTTCGACAGTTTTGCTATTGCAAATGATACGAGCATGGTTGTTGGATAACCAATCCATACCAAGTACAATGTCAAAAACAGCAAGAGTCATTGGTAAAAGTTGAATGGGCAGAATATAACCGGCTAAAAGAATTTTTCCGTTTTCAAGGGCTTCAGATATTTTGAATATTTCGCCGCTAGCAGTCTCGACGATTAGAGTTTTATTTATTTTTGTTAAAGGTTCGTTTAATAGACTACAAAAGCTATAATCTATAAAACTTAAATTGGCACACGAATCAAACAAAACCCTAGAATAGGTGTCGTTGACTACAAATGTACCGGTGATGATTTCCGGCATGTCAGCAGTCTTTTTCGTGTCAAGAACAAAGACTTTTGCGTTTCCCTTTTTAGCTTGACCACTTCTACCCGCACCACCAGTCGCGTGTTTGTTCTTCTGGCACTCAAAGCTTAGAGTCCCAATTCCTTGCAGTTATAACAAGTCATATTTTTTTTCCAGAGTCGGCCGTTGCGTGACCGGGTCTTTGACATGACTCACAAACAGTTGTGGTGGAAGGTGGAGAGAAGTGGCATCGACCCCTATGAAATTTTCTACAAATATTGTATTGAGGAATGTTGGAATTAAAACTAGACTTGCGTTGAACGATAACCTTGCCTTTGAAGCGGGCATTTCCTCCTTTCTTTGGGTCATGAGTTGTTACAATCTTTTTGTCTTCTTCTTATTGCGGATCATTCCATCCATCAGATAACCAGCCAATTCCATTGCGGAGTCGGCGGTTTGTGGCAACCGTGACCTTACCATGTCGCGGATTTCCCGCGGAAATCCCCATATATATCTCGTGACTTTGCTGGACTCAGGGTTAACCAGCTGGGGAACTAGTCGACAGTATTCGTGAAATTTGGTATTGTATTCACGGAGATTTGTTCCTACGACTTTGGTATTGAGAAATTTTGTTTGAATCTAGTCGGTCTCATGCATCGGACAGAACTTCGCCATTATCATTTCCTTGAATTCTTCCCACGAAAGATTATACAATGTTTTTCGTCCTTTGCTCATGATCATCGTGTTCCACCACTCTAACACTTCACCTTTGAACATCTGGGTAGAGTATTGAATCTTCTCTTGATCAGAACATTTGCTTATAATAACAATCGATTCCATCTCTTCTAGCCACCTCACAGTCGAAATGGATCCCTTGTTACCATGAAACTCTTTGGGTCCAAAATACTTGAAATCCTTGAATGAACAACCACTTACTTTCAACTTCTTAAACTCTTGCCTAACTCTACCATCAACATTTGATTCGTGAACACTTTAATCTACATGGGATGGTTTAGGTTGAGATTTAACGGATTTAGGGGAGAGATCAACAGATTGAGAATTTTTAGAGTGTTTCGATTGAGATCTAGCTATTGATTATTCCCTAACCGCTTCTTTAATCATTTTCTGTATTTGATTCGTATATTTGTCGGGAATTGGTTCATCTTGTTTATTTTTAGGCCCTTTTCCTTTTTCTTTCCTTATTTCATCATCTTTTTGTGCATTCTCTATATTGTTACTTTGTTGAGACATTTTTATCTTTTTAACTTTTTCTTTTTGTCTGAAATATTAACATAAATTTCTTTTATTTAACATACATTTTATTTATTCAACATATGTATATATCATATAAGATATATACGTAGATTATTACATTCACATACACACACATATATATATATACATCCATAATTGATGTATATATATTTATTATTATCCATACATAACACATATATCACACAAGATTACATTTAACACACCCACTTCCTTTCCATCACTCATCTTCAGTCCTTTATAAACTTCCTTACCACCTTGGTCAACTTGTTACATTTCCCAAGAAGCTTGTCTCATATCTTTCTCTTTTTCTTCTCATCCACCGATATTTTCTTTCTCAATTCATCCGTTTCATACAAGGCTCAATCCAAATGTTCTTCCTGTGACTGAGGGATATCATTAGGATATCCGTATCTTGGTGGCTGGTCGCGGTAACCCATCATCATTATATCATAATGGTTCTTCGGGTCCGGATATGGAGATGCAATCATATCAGATGAGTAGTTGAAGAATGCCTCGGCAACTTTGTTTTGTTGGCGGATTTCATCCGTTTGTTCCTCCTCCGTTGGGATATTGCCTTGGTAGGGTGGGAAGCTTGATGATGCTTTGTTTCTCAGTTTCTCAAGGCATCGCACATAAGGATCAACAGAGCCATAACTTGGGTTTTGGGAGAGAGTGATTCCTCCATTGGTGTCGACACTTCATTTGGGTTCTCATGGTATTCCTCTTCCTGGTCCTCTTCGAAATCTTCCTCTGGATCCTCCTCTTCTTTCTCAGGTTCCTCTTCTTCCATAATTTGAGCAGTCTCTTTCACAATCGAGGGCATTCGAAAACTTTCATAGGGAATAATTACTCTCATCTTGGACTTGCGGGATGTTCCTTCACCATTGTTGGGACGAGAGTCAACATAGTCAAAGGTAGAGCTTCTAGTGTGCCATCTACGTTAGTTAGAATGGCATTGCATCCAGTCAGACGAGGGAGATCTTGGTTTCTCCTTTATCGGTCGGTTGGAGAGGAAAGCGTATGAAGGGTGAGGGTTTGGAGGTACGTATGTTGGAACTCCAGTTGGGTAATATGGTGGCATCTTAGATGGTTGATATGTTGGGATCTCATATGGGTGATATGTTGGAACTTCGGATGGATGGTACATGGGTATTGTTGGCCGATGGTAGCTTGAGTGCCTTGGAAGTTCACTTCTTGGCATGGGCGGACTATCGGGTAGGTTAATTGGGTAATGTTCGGTTCCAGAAAAATATATCATCTTTGTTCGGTCATGTTCCACGTCTTGATCGAAAAATGCTTCATAATAATCTTCGCTCATGTTATCTTTGTGTAGAGGTTTGGCAATTTCAGCCTCCTTTGCTTTACGTACATAGTTCTCCATCATGTTCTTGGACGACATCTAACATTTTGCGTGGTTTAGAGTGAGGAGGGAAAGAAAAGGTTTACCAGCCTATCTTATCCCTATTTCAAATAAAACAAGTAATGAAAATATTTTTCCTATATTTGGATCGAAGCTTAGGTATTATCTTGTAATACCTAATTCGCTAAGATCGATGGCTCTGATACCAACACTTGTCACACCCCAAAACATGGCCTAGGCGTATGACACATATGTTGGTACCATATTTTTAATTAAATCAGAGTTACGTTTTAATAGCGGAAGTCTTATAAACTTGTGGATTTAAAATGTAATATTTACATATACAAAAGACGGGATTTTAAAAGTTTCTCGTTTGATTTTTAAGGATTACTTGTTTTAATTTACTAAAACCACCATTAACATTATATTAAGTTTTTAACAAAAAGATCCGAGCCATCGGATTCTTGAGCACTTCGTTCTTCAATCACTAATCTTGGTTACCTGCAAAATGTTAGAAAATACGTCAGCAACGAATGCTGGTGAATATGCTGACGCTAAAATATTTTCTTCTGCATGATTATCCCTCGAGACATAAATTAGGTCCGGCCCATCGTGGCTTAGGAATAATCAAGTTATAATACAATACAAGTTATAAACTCAAGTCTCTACTCATAGCACCTCAGCAAACACCGCAGCGTTCGAAATTACTTAGGTACTATAGGTATACACATGGTCATTACTCCTCGCAGGCGAGCGTACTATAACCAGTTTTCGTGCGATGTGCCCACCGCATTTTACCACATATGTAAGGATCCAGACAAACGTATACTATAGCCTGAAGGCTTGGTTTTTAGTCTTGTTTATAAATGTTTTAGAGACACGTAGTCTCATGTAAATCTTTTCACATAACACATTCGAGTCGTTTTAAAACAAGTTCGTAAAGTTTGCGGCGTATTCACCTTTTCGAGTTGGATCGGCTTCAAACACCGTCCAAGGATCTTTACCGTTGCTATCTCGCACAAATAGTACAAGTATAACCCTTTGTTAGTCGGATATACAATCCGGCTTAAGACCTTTAGTCTTTTATAATCTTTACCTCGATTATTTTACATTAAAACCTTTAGTTAAAAAGTATTCATTTATTTTATAAATTAAAAGTCTTTCTTTTAATTTATATTTATAAACCTTTAGTTTATTATAAAACCCTTATGTTTCTTTTTCTCTAAGAAACGTATTTTTTTATTTATTATTTAAGAATAGTTATTTATTCCTTAAATAACATTTATAACCAAGAGTTTCACATATATATATAATCACAAATATATATAATAGTCTTAATTTCTTTCTTTTCTTTTCTTTGTTATCTTTTATTTTATCGAGGTATCGAGTATAACCTAGACATAGTGTAACACCCCGTAACCGCAGCGGAAACGTACACGGGGTGCAACAGACACATCTGATATCAACAGCATTGCTTATAAAGAAAATATCACTACATTAATTTATAACATATTACATTGTTGCGAGTTTCATTACTGTCTAGGTGTTACACACATATTTTACCGATAAGACATTAATAAATTCATTACAAAACAAAGAGCAGCAAGCTTCCAACAGGTAGCACAGATAGTTAAGCACACATCAATCAATCCAACTTGGGCATACCTAGAAAACATGTAAAGAAAACGGGTCAACTACGAATAGTTGGTGAGTTTCACTAATTTAAATAAACACTGACAAATCATTTTTTAATAATCATTTATTAACCATATAATCATGCTGGGAACTAAGTTACCCCAGAACATTTCCAATAACCTTCTGGGAACTATGTTACCCCAGAACAATAATTACCCCTGGGAACTATGTTACCCCAGAACAATAACAACCCCTGGGAACTATGTTACCCCAGAACAACAATAACCCCTGGGAACTATGTTACCCCAGAATAATAATAACCCCTGGGAACTATGTTACCCCAGAATAATAATAACCCCTGGGAACTATGTTACCCCAGAATAATAATAACCCCTGGGAACTATGTTACCCCAGAACAATAAATACCCCTGGGAACTATGTTACCCCAGAACAATAATAACCCCTGGGAACTATGTTACCCCAGAATAATAATAACCCCTGGGAACTATGTTACCCCAGAACAATAACACACTATAAACATTTTATATATTCTATGCATCAGCCCATATATATATAAATGTACAAGTATTTCCATACGATCGGTATGTACTTAAATACTTTAAATAAGACATGTTTTCCGCCCCGGGAAAATATAATTAAAACAATTCATTAAAAGGGGCTCGTGAAAACTCACCTTTTTGGGAGTCGGGGTAATATGAGGAACAGCTACGTGCTGGGATCTGTAATAGGATATCTAAGTCGTTACTATATAATTCCCACAAATTAAATCTATGTAAACTGTACATCGGGGAACACTGATAACCTAGTTAAGGTGATGAAATTATAGCTCGGTTTGACACCCCGTTTGGCCGCGGGGCCCGTTTCCGGTATTTCGGTGCTGGAAACGGTAAAATCGGGTAAAATTACCCAAATCATCCGAATTATTTTCGGATGATTTATTTTTACTTAAGTTACTTAGATTTATGAAAATAGTCTATTTTAAAGTTTTCGTGTACCAGTCAGCTCGCTTATGCGAACTGTGCCGGTTTACACGTTTTAAGCTTTAAATAATTGTTTTTATGTTCATTTTAGCACAAATAATTACCCGTTTAGTCTCGGGTCTTGAAATTTTGCTCAAAACTTATTTTGACAGAAAGAACATTTTATAAAATTTTTCCAGATTTATTTTTGTAAATTTACATATATTTATCTATTTTTAAATCTTATTAAAATACCAAATATATCAAGAATACCAAAACACTTTAGAAAAATACCAAATTTTTCTGGGATGATCCTTATCATCCTCATAACTTTCTGGAAATTTTCCAGATTTATTTTTGTAAATTTACATATTTTTACATATTTTTAAATCTTTATCAAATACTAAATATGTCAAAAATATCAAAACACTTTAGAAAAATACCAAATTTTTCTGGGATGATCCTTATCATCCTAATAACTTTCTGGAAATTTTCCAGATTTATTTTTGTAAATTTACATATTTTTACATATTTTTAAATCTTTATCAAATACTAAATATGTCAAAAATACCAAAACACTTTAGAAAAATACCAAATTTTTCTGGGATGCTCCTTATCATCCTCATAACTTTCTGGAAATTTTCCAGATTTATTTTTGTAAATTTACATATTTTTACATATTTTTAAATCTTTATCAAATACTAAATATGTCAAAAATATCAAAACACTTTAGAAAAATACCAAATTTTTCTGGGATGCTCCTTATCATCCTCATAACTTTCTGGAAATTTTCCAGATTTATTTTTGTAAATTTACATATTTTTACATATTTTTAAATCTTTATCAAATACTAAATATGTCAAAAATATCAAAACACTTTAGAAAAATACCAAATTTTTCTGGGATGCTCCTTATCATCCTCATAATTTTCTGGAATTTTTCCAGATTTTAAAACTCATATTTCAAGCCTTTTTTCACCCAAAACCGAGCTAGAAGCCCTAGAACTCGTTTCACCGAAAAGCCTCTTTAGACTTTTCCAACGGAGCTCAAATTTTGTGGGTGACTTTTATATGCTATAAAAGGCTTATCCTAAATTTTCCAGAATTTTTCATCAAGTTTAACTATTTTTCACTATTTTTGGCCAAAACCGAGCATTAAATTCACCAAATATTCATCTTTTATCCAAAAATTACCAAAAATTCACAGATCTCATATTTTCATGTGTAGATCATTTCTGTGAAATTTCGTGACCCAACTCTAAGCACACGAAAATCTGTCCATTTTTCTCATACACACGAAAACCGAACTCTTTTGTGTTTTCTAGCTTTTGATCGCAAGGATCTCGGTTTCTAGCCTTTGCTAGCCGCTAGATACAACACTTTCAAGCACAACAACACCACACCAAGCAAACTTTACCAACAATCAAGCCATTCCTTTCCTAGTGTCGGTTTTTATGTAAAAACAAAGATTCTAACCGTAAAAATCTATTCTAAACACTTTTAACTAATTACTTGGATCAAGATCCTTTGTATAACTTGTATACATCCTTTGATCACACAAGAACCGGTTCCATCTCGGGTTTTCACCCATATGTCACTTGGAACCCCTTGGTTCTTGCAAAAACAATTCAAACCGAGTAAATAACATCAAGATTTATGCAAGATAATATGCTTATACCTTTAAAAATCTTGGTTGGAGTTCAAGAAAATGGTTTGAAGGTGGAAGTTTTGGAAGAGTTTGATGCATATGTTGTAAAGAAAAAAAAAAAAATATCTATGGTGTATTATTATTATTATGGCCGATCGGCCTAAGGGAGGTGTGGGGGTGGCCCCACAAATTCAATATTGTCCACAAATCTAGATTATGCAATCTGGATAATGTTGTGGATAATCTGGTTCAGTTCGTTTCTCGTTTAAACTCGTAATTCGGCTTAAAACGAGCATAAAATGGTCGTTTTTCGGTTTAAAATAAAATTTATATAAAACTGATTTAAAAACTTTAAAAACTTAACCCATGACATTAAGACATCATATTATTAATAATTACGCATCTTTTTCGGCTTGATTGATCGTCTCTTGCTTGGTTTGGTGTTAAAGGTTTCGTTTAGCGTACCGACGTACCATTAAATCGAAATCCTTTTTCTGTGCTATAATTCACCTATCCCGAAGCATTAATACTTCGTAAACATCACTTAACATTATATATTCCGTCTACAACGTAATTCCCGATCCGTTCGGGTTTCAATAACCGATCATTGGTTGATCGAAATTCCAATATGACTCACTATATAATTGAGTATGATTCATACTGTGAATCATATATATCCGTATAGATGTACTATAACTCATATAATCAGTATTTAATGACACGTAAATAGTATATTCCGGCTAGGGTATACCTGGATTTGCCGGAATCGTTACACATAGGGTATTAAGCCTTTTATAATATTTTATTATTTTATTCGGGCATTATGCGTACCTTTTTCGGCTTATGAATACCCTAAATACTTGAACAGCAATTCAACGCCACTTCGCCTTCTTTATCTTCTTGTTCAACCTTTTCTCTTGACACTCTTCCCTTGGCATGCAATACGATGAACACCAATACTTCACCAATCGTCGGCACGCTTTACGAGACTAATCATCATGGTGTCGGAAGTGGCAAACTCCTTCTTGGTTGGTACGTCGGTGGAACGTGGCACAAACTTCGAGGAAACGACACGCAAAATGAGGAATCGAGCCCGAACTTTGAGGTGGATCGATTATATGATTATAAGATCTTAGAGAGAGAGAGGAATGATTGACTTTGGGATGAGAATGACTTGAACCCGAGCTCACTATTTATAGGCAAATCTGGCAGGGCATCGCGATACGCGATGGCCCTTTCCTTGGCGTCGCGTATTGCGACGTAGCTTCGCATCGTCACTTTGGCACCTTAGAGAAATTCCTTTACCTAGGGGATCAAGTGGTAGTTGATCAATGAACTAATATAGGTCTGCCACGTGTCGCCATGTGGCAGACGTTGTGCCACGTGTTGACGCGCGGCAATCGGTATGCCACGTGTGGCCACGTGGCAGGACACGTGGCTAACGTTGTGCCACGTGGCAAGCCACGCGTCACGCTGTCAAATAACTCATCGCGATACGCGATGGGTCTCTCTTCTGATCCATCGTGTATCGTGATGGGTCAGGAAAATCAGAATTTTCATTTTGAACCTGGATTTTGACGTTTTTGGTCCCTTTACTTTGGAAATTTGACATTTTGAACCCGAAACTTTCACGATGTTACATCAATATTAGCTGGGTTTACGGTAATCCCTTCAGGATTAATCACGTGATCAAGAAACTGCACTTCTCGCAACTAAAATGTGCATTTCGAAAACTTAGCATATTGCTTCTCTTCCTTCAAAACCTCTAGTACTTCTCTAAGATGCTCAGCATGATCAGAATCGCTTTTTAAATAAATCAATATATCATCAATGAAGACAATAACTAATTGTCCAACATCGTCAGACACACCCTATTCATCATGTCCATAAATGCTGCAGGAGCATTCGTTAGACCGAACGACATCACGAGGAACTCGTAGTATCCATAATGTAACACTTGGTAAAAATTTTCCCTAATGTAATCATGTTTACCATCCTAATATCGTGTTATTAATAAAATCTTTCTTTATTAAAATTCTAAATCATGCAAAGTCAACAAAAACTCCAAATTCTGACACGAAACGAGTAAAATGTGCAAAAACCTCGGGTAGTGAGCCAAAAAGTAAATAAATCATTAGATTGATTAAACAATCTCAAAACTTCAAATTATATATTAAAACATGTGAGACAATATATAAACATAATTTAGGAAGGCTCAAATTGCGAAAGTGGAAAATAAGTAAGCACGAGCCAATACAGGACCCGGAAAGGACCCAACCTTAACTATTATCAAGAAAATAGTTGTTTATGGTCCATACTGTCAAGAATTTGATTTCGTTCAAAGGCTGACAAATATTATTAAAAACATGATCCGTTTGGATATCTAAATCACGCAATTCGTTAAATGATTAACCGAAATTGTTTATATAATAACCAAAAACCCTTCACATACCCCCCCCCAGCCGCCCCCCCACCTCCACCTCAGCTAGCCACCTCCCAAATGCTCCAATGCTTGGCCTCCATATCACCTTGCTAATCATTGTTGCTTCTATATGGATGTTGTGTTGTAAGACACACAAACCCTCCACCAAATCAATCTACAAGCCAACACACAACTCCACACTCTCCCTCCCTCTCCCTTATAAGCTTACGGCTGGCCACGCCTTTTCACACACACATTCAAATCAATTTCAAACAATAAACACACACATATTGATCAATAATCAAGAAATCATGGAGGTGTAAATCAAGAACAAAAAGATTAAGCTACTATGAAGAGATTAGGAAGGAAATTTTCATCTTTCAAATCTCCAAGAACAAGTAATTATTTGACTTAGCTTGATTAATAGGATTAAGAGCATTAATTTAGTTGTTCTTGAGTTTGATTGAAGCTTGAAAGATTGAAAATATGGATGGTGATGTATGTATGTATGGGCCATATGTATGTATGTGTAAGAGGGAAGATCAAACTCATTTACTCATCCATACATTCATCCTAAGGATCATACATTGCTTGCTAAGTTTGATTTTTAAGTGTTGTTGATCTTTTGATTGTTTGATAAAAACTTGAATAAACTTGATGTTAAGGTTTGATATTAGAATGGATTTAGGGTAATTATTGATCATTAGTTTGTTAATATGGACTTGAATTATTGGAAAATTGTTGTTATGGATTAACAAAACAAGTGTTTGTTCATAAGTGAAAAATTGGGGATTTTTGGATATGGGATTAATTAAGGGATTTTGGATAGATTGGTGAACAAAAAGTGTTATCGAATAATAAAATTGAGAATGAAATAGGATATATGCTAGTAAACTCATTAAACCCTTAGTTCTTGAAGATTGTTAAAGTTTCTAAATAGGGAAACTTTAATTAATGAAAAGTTAAATTTTTGATTTTGACGTGAATACTTGATATGAATGTGTTCAATATGTGATGAATTACAACTTCGGACTAAGATATGGTGCATAATTAAAGAATGGATTAGTTAGCACATTAATTGAATTAGCAAACCACTTACTAGAAATGGAAACTTTGTTGAATTGTAAATTGGAAGAATTAAACTTGAATATAATACTTAGGATGCATGAAACCCTATCAAACTAGTTAAATGAAATAAATTAGGATTCATATAATCAAATTTGAAAGATTGAATAAGATAGAATTATTAAAAGTTAAAAGTTACTATAATAGGAAACTTTGTTAAATAACATTTAGAAAATTCATAAGAATACATAATCTTGTGATTTGAGTGATTTGTTAAAGATTTATGATGATAGGAATGATGTAAATTGATTGATTATAGTAAAGAATAAAATCACCTAAAAGTTAATACTGGATTCTTGAAAAAGACATACTTGAATCATGAACTTAAATTCTTCCAGAATAGAATAAGAAGTCCTTTAATGAAAAATAATATTTTAACTTATTGTGAACTCATGAAATAAGTTAAAAATATGGATTCTTAGGTTACATAATTATATTTTTTCATATGAGAATGAACAAACTTGATTAATAACATTGTCAACAAACTTAGAATACAAACTAGAAGCTTAAAATTCGTTTAAATGTGTTTTATAATATTATGTGATAAAAACTGGAATTTTTGATTAATTATGTGTTATTATATGTTTAATTAGTTCTTAGGATAATTTGTATGGATTTTGTTTGACTTATTGACTCGTCGGTAACTTTAACGGTTGAAAAATCGGCTTTTATTCGTAAACCGACACGAGTATTAGGAACTTTTTAGAACAGCCCTTAAAGTTGTAAAATGCTCATATATAACATAAGTTAATATATGGAAAAAGGACACGATGATAAAATTTAGTCCTAAACGGTTCGTGTCGCGAAATCCGACATGAAAACGTTAAGAAGTTGCAATTTTAAGAAATCACTAATGAAAATGAAAACAATATATTTTTACAAAGTAACTCATAAAACTTGACTAATATATCTTTAACATGATTTAAAAGTTATGAAAAACCAAACGGTTCGTTTTTAAACATATTTTAAGAATTGTGAAAAATAATAGATTAATATTTTGTTAAAACTTTCCAGCAACTAAAACTTAAAATATTTTATTATATTTATATATTTTAATGGTTTATTAATTTATTTGGTTATTTATATAACAGTTAACGAAAACCGAACTATACGTATTCGTTAATTTAATAGGAACTTATTTGCTTATGTGCTTGTGTGAACACTAGATTTGGACTAATAAACTAAAAGATTTTTATAAACTAAAATCAAGTTTTTATTAACAAAACATGTACTAATATAGGGCACGAGATTTTGGAACGAAAAGCTTCAAACTTTGAGTTTCTCTATCGATCCCTCGTTTTCGAATCGTTTTTATTGTGTTTTGGGGGGAAAGGCATATTCTTTATATTGATACTTTTATTGACGTTTTTACAAAAAAAAATTATTTTACAAACCGTTTAAAAAGTGGGATGAGTAAACAATTGGTTAAATAACTGTTAACCAAATTTATAAAGGCACATAAATATTGGTAGATCTATCGGGGTGACGCCCCCATTTCCAATCGCGTTGGGTTAAAAATGGGAATACTTTGAGTGTGGTATTTATCAAGTTATCAATTTTGATAGTCATACACTTGTTGTATTCGTTGCTAGTTTACAACAATACGATTTGTTTAAAAGGTAAAATGCTTTGTTTTTCTGGTAAGTTCGATTGTTGGAAAATATTATTACCATATTAAAAGAATGGTAGGAAAGGCCACCACCGTTGCTTATTGGAATAGATTATGAATAAAAGAATGGTTGTTGAACCATGGTATGGAAATATATATGATATGAGTTCGTTATTATGTTACTTGATATATTGTCATTTATTATGATTTTCATGAGAAATTATATGGAAGTTTCGATTGTATTATTTTTCATCATATTAGAATATATATGTAAATATATATATATATATATATATATATATATATATATATATATATATATATATATATATATATATATATATATATATATATATATATATATTCACCAACATACGTGTTGACGTTTATTTTAATATGCTTTTCAATTGTGAAGGTTTCGAGGAGGCATGGAATGGACGGCGGGTTGTGTTTGAATGATTTAGAAAATGGGAATTTAATAAAACCGTGTGGTAGCACGTGTATAAGACTGATAATGTATAAATATTTTATTAAGTAAAAGTTAAGAAAAGTGCCATTTTCGTCCTTGTGGTTGGCAAATAATGCGAATTTAGTCCAAAAAGATTATCTTTTTGCATATAGACCCTCCACGTTTCCCAGTTCTTGCCAATTACATTCAAATCACTACCTCCATTAAATTTAATCGTTAAGTCAGGGGTAGACATGTCTTTTCACTATTTATTTATTATAATACATGTTTTAGTGAACAGTGATTTCGTCCTTGTGCTTTGTCCAAATATGTGGTTTTTGTCCAATAGTTTTGAGTTTGCAATTTTCGTACTTGTAGATTCATTTCACTTGCAATCGAACCTGAATTTATAAACCTCGTTAATTTTGGTCATTAATCCATTTGTGTGCCCATCACGTGATGACCAGTTTTGTCGTTTCTCTCCCTAAATAAATTCAGTCCTAATTTGCAAGCCCCCTCACATGAGGGGCTGGGGTGTATTTAGGGAAAAAGGAAAAAAAACAAGGAAAAATTTCCCCTCACGTGAAGGGCACACTGGTGGGTTTAACGACCAGACTTAACGATATTAGGGAATTCGGGTTTAATTGCAATTGAAATGAAACCATAGGGAAGAAAATTGTATATTTGAAACTACTGGACTGAAATTGCAGATTTGGACAAACTAGAGGGACGAAAACCGCAATTCACTAAAATAAGTATTATAATAAAGAAAGGGTTAAAATACATGTCTACCCCTGACTTAACGATTAAATTTAACGGGGTTAGTAATTTGGATGTAATTGCCAAGAACTGGGAAATGTGGAGGGTCCATTTGAAAAAAATAAACTTTTTGGACTAAATTCGCATTATTTGCCAAACCACAGGGACGAAAATGGCACTTCACTCAAAAGTTAATCTTTTATTTATTATTCTATTGTTATTGGCTATCGGCATCTGTCATAACCCGAAAGGTTTAAGTTAAGTACTCTACCGCTGTTTTAAGTTAAGATTTTTGGGGTGTGACACATACCGAGTCCGAAACGCTATCTTAGGGATGTATGCCTTCTTCACTTTCAGCTGATGATACCCTGATCTAAGGTCTCTTCGCGAGAACCAACTCGAACCTTGTAGTTCAACTCACGTTAGTCTATACACATTCTCATACTTCCATCATTCTTTTTAACAAAAAACACCGGTGCACCCCACAGTGAAACACTCGGTCTTATAATGCCTTTATCGAGGAGTTACTATAGTTAGGACATCAATTCTTTCATCTCGAACGGCGCTTGGCGGTATGGTGCTTTTGCGACGGGTTGTGCTCCTGGTATTAAGTCTATCTGGAATTCTATCTCTTGTTCCGGAGGCAACCCCGGAAGGTATTCAGGGAACACTTCCGGATAGTCGCGCACAACAGGAACATCTTTCACTTCTTCTGTCTTCACCGTAGCTTTGACAACATACGCCAGGTAGGAACCACACACTCGTCTTAACAATCCTTCGGCTTTTATCATCGAAATGACATTAAGCCCTAAACTTTCTTTATCACCATAAACCGTCACTATACCACCATCCAAGGACTTTAACTTTATTAATCTACTCTTACACACTATCTGAGCCTCAAACTCAGATAGCCAACCCCCAAAACCACATAGAACCCTCCTAAGGTCATGACATACAAGGTAACAGGGAACTCATGTCACTCTAATTCTATCTTACAGTCCTTAACCATTCTTATTATTCTAACCGAGGTTTCACTCGCGGTTTCTACCTCAAAAGTTTCAGGCGTTTTTGCTAACTTACTAAATGTCGTAGCTACAAAACTTCTATTTACACCTGAATCGAATAATACGGAAGCAGAAATACCATTCACTAGAAACGTACCTGTCACAACTCCAGGAATATGTATGGCTTGTTCCTGAGTTAACATGAAGGCCCTAGTCCTTGGCCTTGCTTGAACAACATCTTTCTTTCCGCTTCCTCCAGTTTCACCGTCAGTGCACTCCATTGCCATATGACCTGTTTTACCACATTTGTAACATGCGGGCTTTGTAGTAAATTCTGGAGCATAATGCCCCATTTTTCCACACGTGTAACAGACATTCGACCCAAGTCTGAATTCTCCACTGTGAGCTTTACCACACATGTGACATACATCAGTACCCTTACCCCATTTGCACTCACCACCGTGCATCTTTCCACACGTCTTACATGGCCTCTTCTCCCACACCCTCTACTTCTTATCTCTAGGGTTCCAAAAATGAGTACCGGGTCATTTAGCAAGAACAACCCATTTTTCTCTTTCTTCTCTTCCACCACCACCTCATCCACAATCAGATCCTCGTAAACCATCTCTGCGAGTTCAACAGCAGAGTCGAAAGTAGCGGGTTACTTGTCTTGACCAAGGTGCGGACGTTATGTGGCAGTCCTCTTATGTAGCACTTGGTTCATTTGGCTTCGGTATCCACCATGTCAGGCAACAATCTTGACATGCGGTTAAATTCGGTAGTATACTCGCGGTGTGTCATCTTTCCTGCATTCAAGTTTGGGAACTTCATCTCAACTCTTTCAACCTCAGCATCAGCACAAAACCTCCTCATTAATAACTCCTTTAGGTCATCCCACCTCAAAGCCTTAATATCTTCCGGAGTATCCCTCCGCTCCACCAACTCCCACCAGTACATAGCTTCATCTCGGAACGAATGGGTGGTGATGTTTTGGAAAACACATAGCGTTTTATCCCATTTTTGTGTTGTTTTGTGCGTAAATCATTAACGAATATAACTTGTTCTTGCATGAAATTAAATGTTTGTGTATATGATAGGACCCATGTTTAAGGGAGCGAAAAAACGAGTTTAATAAAGAAAGAATAAGCTCAAACGGGATTCGGATGAAGCCGGTATGCGCGTTTGAAGATAAACGAGTCAGAAAACGAAGAAACGAGCACCCATGACCTGGCCGCGCTACTAGAACAGGTGAGGCAGCCATTCTCGCGCTATTCAACGTCCCACATGTCCCAAAGGCTGCCAATAATGTACATGAATCAGCTTCCCCGTCTATTTTGTCTTCTGCTGGGCCTTGTAGGCTTGTTTTAACCTATTTTATATTAGGAAGGAGGTATTTAAACATATATATAAAGGGCTAATACCCTATGAACGAATTTACATAATATTTCTAGCCACCACACCTGATCTAGAGAAAGAACCAAGGAGGAAAATCTTACGGTTCTATCTTTTATCCTTCAGTTGTCTGTTTTGACTATTTTAACGTTTGTGAGTTCGTTTTTGGTTTTTAAACATTCAAACCTTTTGTAATAAGATTTATATGAACATGTTTATCATTTATATCTATTTTATCTACTTTTCATTGATTATGATTGGCTAAACTTCTTTGTTCTACCTAGGTTAGATGATTATTGTTCGATTTTGATGAGTTAAATGGATTGTATGGTTAATATGACTTGAATTGTTATTGAAAGTTTGGTTTAATGATGAATTAGGTTGTGTTTAGTGGCTGATATCATCTCATAACCTCGTTCTTCAATTAATTGAATTGGTTTCGACTGATAGTTATATTGTACAAGTCTTTACTTTGTGTTTAGAGTTTGTTTGCGGTAGGATCAACTATAGGTATTTGTTGAGATTGTTAATTGTTTGAATTCAGTGGGTAAACACCTTATTAGAGACCGAGAGGTAATAGCAAGTAAAGTCGTCTCATAGACTTTGCTTGTTAGGATTAGGATTGCGCGAGAGCGGGTTCGGTTCTTGTTGGGTTTGGGTTCGAGAGCAATTAGTTGGTCTATATGTTAAACCAAATTGTTCCTCTATCCTGGTTACATAGTATTCGTTTCCATTAGGGTCGTGTGTCGGTGAATCTGAGAGGAGAGCCGACATTAGAACACCTTAGCATTCGTTTCCCGGTTTATTCTTAAAATCAAGTAAGTGTAAGTTAGGTTTTGTTAGTGACACCGAGAGGTGATCTAGCTTTCTTGAGAGAAACTTAGTTGTGTCATCCTTAGATACCAGTGTCGTGAGATCATTCAATCCGTTAGCTTGTTAGACCTTCAATTTGATTCTTACCTAGGTAGACGTTTTCTCCATTGTCAGTAAGCTTCTAAGTTTTATTAAGTGTTTTGTTAAGGTTCGTTAAGTTAAATTAATTATTTTAGTCAAAGTTATTTAGGTCAAGTAGTTTAATTATTAAAAATCAATTCAAAAAAATATTATTCTTAGGAAGGTCTTTTCTAGGGTTTAGTGATCATAGGCGTTCTCGCGTGTCATTGTGTTCGATACTCGGACTTCTTAGGTCTATATTACTTGTGATCGGTACACTTGCTGGTTGTGTGTGGATTCATTAGGAGTTTCCTTTTATATATTTAAAGCTTAGTTGTGAGTTCCTTAGAAAGAGCATTCATTAAACACACATCAAGTTTTTTGCGCCGTTGCTAGGGACACGGTTTGAGGCGTATTGAGAACAACTCGAGTTAGGGACTTGCCTATTGTATTTCGTGTTTATATTTAGATTAGATTAGTTATTTTAATTAGTTTAGTTTATTTTAGTTTAGTGTAGTTTAAGTTTAGTTTTATTTTTATTATTATTATCATTGTTATTCTTAATTATTTTATCTATTTTTATCTGGTGCCCGTGATCCTTTTCTTTTGAGTGCTCTTTACAGCGAAGATGTTCAGACTACAAGTTGGAGAACCATGGTTCAAAGTATGTGGTGGAAATCACTGGGTGTATGATGCTTATGATAGGAGGAAGATAGAAATCGAGGCACAAAAAGCTCATTGGGAATAACCTTGTGTAGAGCCTCCATACTGTTTCACATATGATCAAATGGGTAACTTCTTAGGGTATAAAGACTTGTCGGGAAATATATTAGAGTCAACCCCATAATTGGAAGCAATAATGGACGATGTGTTGCTTGCTATTGAGAATGATTCAGTATATTTTCCAAGTCCACCTCTTATTCAAACGCTTATTGAAACCCTTAGTGAGATTGAGGATACTAGAATGGAAGAGCAAATAGAGGTGGAGTATGTTCCCTCTTGAGAGGACAAGTTCATGGGTGAGTTTGATGAAGAGTTAATGGATTTTACCATTATGGATGAAGGAGATTTTGACCCACTTGGCGATGTAAAGTTGCTTGAGTATCTATTGTATAACGAGCCAAGGGCGGGGATCACGAAGGAGCATTGTGAGGAGATCCATGAGGTGGTTGGTGATTCAGTCTTTCCACCCTTGAACTTTGAATGTGAAAAACCAAAACATGAATCCTACTCAATCTCCATTCGGGACGTGTCGAGGTTTAAAAAGTTGGCTAAAAAAATAAGAAGGATATCTAGGCTTAGAGATCATTGTGTGCAGAAGAGTTCGTCACTCTCGTTTCACTTCAAGAAATAATTTTTGGGGGAGTCTACGAGTTAGTGGGCCAAGTTCACGTCGTATGTTTGGGCCCAAGAGAGCGGTGCGGTTGGTTTCTTCCCGACCAGTTGTAAGAGGAGAGTGTTGAGAAGTATTGATGGGAAGCGGATAAAGGAGAAGCCTCCTGATTGAGGTTTCGGGAACAAGTCTGGCTGAACACTTTTTGTGTAAACTTAGCACTTTCCGGGAGGTAACCCGGTAATATCTTTCATTTTTATTATTTTATTTTACTTTTATTTTGTTGCTATTTCAGGTGTTTCTTCTCTTGCAGGTTATTCTGTGGTTGGCTATGAGATGGTTGATGAGCTAGGGTTTGAAGCAAGTGCGGGGATGCTAACTGTTTCATGATTTTCCATGACGTTGCTGAGTTATTGATTGGATGAGTGCCATGTTTATTCCTGAGTAACTGCTTGGTATAGAGCACTTGAGTACGAGGCTTGCGTTCGAATTAGAGGGCACGTAACATGATTCATGACACACGGACACTGCTATTTACCAGGGGAGTCTGTTACATTTTTCTTTATTTATTTTATTTTTATCTTTTTCCTGTCTCACATTAAGGACAATGTGACATTTAAGTGTGAGGGTAGGGAATTGATGTTTTAAATGTACTAATAAATAAAAAAATAAAATTAAAGAAAGGTTTAAAATAAAAAAATACATAAAAGAGTAAAAGAGTTTGATAGAACCGAGCCTCGGTGCGGAAGCGTGAATAATCGGTATTAAACTGTTTGTTCCTAGATCAATCCTTAATCAATAACCAGATCTCAGATCTGTGTCAATACGATTAATCCTAAATACGGATCTAGCTCATAGTTACGTTTGATTATATGTTATAGTATATATATTATTAGTATTAGTATGTGTATGTGTGTATAATATTAAGATGAAGATCGAGAGAGATTTTGACAGAACTTTGTTAAATAACTCTCAAAACTTAAATAAAATGTGAACAGAGTTCACTATAAATAGAAGATAGGTCTAGTTCGCTAACATTCCCTAGCGAACTAGACACTACTTCGATACAAACATAAACATAAATAAACCTTAAGAATCATCTCCTGATTCGTTAAACATCCTTAACGAATCAGGAGGAGGCTAACTTAATTCTAGTTCGCTAAACATCCTTAGCGAACTAGTCTAATACTTTAATGAACTAACTTAAAACAATAATATTTTATTACTTTAATCAAAACGACAAATACGTTAAAGATAAATACAAAGACTGGAGACGCAAAACCGTGCACTAACAGACACCCCCTCGTCTTGAGCTCTTTGTCTTTAAATTACTTGAAGCGCTTGGACTGCCAGTCTCTGCAACTATGAATTCCGTTTTCAAAACAAACACGCACAACACATTGGAATTGCATAGCTATGTCATAGCCTTCATTGCGCTCAAACAGAATCATGTTCTTGTGTAGCACATCATTGTCGGTCTCGGTTAAATTCACCAACCACATCGGGTCAATGTTCTTAATCAGCTCAGTCTTCAACCCTGTACTAAGAACAATGACGGCCTCGCCAGTACGATTATCATAGTACCAGCGGTCAAAGGATAGATGCATGTGTTGGTTCATTGTCTTCAGTGGCACCTGCTTCATCGTCTTCGGCGGCCTTACTTTAAGAACCAACTTTTTCCAACCAGTCCTTGGGTCAATCTCATTGAGACGCTTACGGATGGGAATCTGTGGTTTAAAAAATTTGAACCCGTGGTTCCCTTCAAACAGCAGATGTTGGTGAAACCAACTTGCATGTTTATTCCCACCTCTATTAATGAATGGTCGGTACGCCAGAGTACGTACGTCCCATCTCAGTAATGAAAGAACATCAGACATCCTTTCGTAGTACTGGACGCCTTTCTCCCTTTTGATAATACATACTTTCATATCAGACTCAAACATCCAAGAAATAATATTACCTTACACCTTTGACATATCCTTAAATGAGGTCTTCTGGTTAGCCTTGGCTCGTGCTACAGCTTCTTCTTTCTGTTCTTGATCAACAAACCTGAATGCTTTGATAATCTTACTTGTTGGCTTGTGTCTGAACCAACTATTAATCTCCTCAAGAGATGGGTCAAGAAGCGAATCAGAATACACATTCTTGCCTTTGGAATTCTTCTCAAGATGGTCTTCTGCTTCTTTTACCGTTTCTTCATTAAACATTGGAGCACCCTGATCAACATTGGTGCGTTGAAACAGATTAGGGTAATCCTCAGCAGTCACATCCTCCATCTAAACTTTCTCATTATCATAAATAAAATCCGTCCTCATCTCCACAGTAGGATCATTCAAGATCTCTTCATCATTGATCACCTCATCATCAGGCTCAGTCTCTAACATGGTCATCTCATCGACCAAGCAGGATCGCAACATGCTCTCGTGTCAGCGACTTATCAACAAACTGCCCCACTGCTATCTCATCAGCATTCACCATGCTCCTAATCACCCCCTTATCATCCATAAATATAACCGTATCGGCCTCAATCATCTCAATTGGTTTGGCAGCAGAATGATCATGATAAATAATGATCTGTTTGCCCGAATCATCAACAGAACTCGTACTCGCACCAGAAGCTGGGTCTTGAGTTTGTTTAGGCTCACCTCCAGCATCAGACTCATCAGGATCTTCCTCATCATTCTTGATCTTCTTTAAAGCATCATCTTTGCAAGTTAATTGAAAGATCAGATCCTCTTGTTCTTTAAGCTTCACCCCCTGAGACTCAACAATCTCACGTAGGGCTTTCGTTTCTTTTTGACAGAAAGAAACATAACTGAGTAGCTTCTTTTGGTTCTCCATCGAGCGTTCTTGATTCCTACGGTCAGTAGACATCTGGTTTTCATACAAATGAAGAAGATTCAAAAGCATGTATGTCTGGCGGTTTGGTGGCATAGCATACAAAGATGGATGAACAGGCTGGATTGGTCCCTGAGGCCTTGTAATTCTCATAAATGAGAGATCACTAGGTGGAGGAGGCCTCATTGACGGTGTTGGATGAACAATAGAAAGTGTAGTAGACGGCAATGGTATTTCAGTTAAGGCCGATTGTGGAATCATACCCAACTGCTCGTGAGATACCATCGTCGTCGTCGTCAAAGTCATCCCCGGAGTGCTAGTAGTAATTGGCACTACCGGGAGTTGAGGAATTGCAGGACGAGATGGTGGAACACCAATGATTACACCAGCTCCAGTAGATACACGTCTCTTTGCTGGAGCTTTAGAAGCTGGCGCTTTACCCTTACGTTTACGTTCACGTTGAGCTGCAATGGTAGCAGCCAACGCAGCATCAACAGCAGCTTGTTGTTCTCGGAGAGCTGCATCACCATTTCCACCATTTCCATCTCCTCCATCACCTCCATAATTACCACCATCGTTCCCACCTTCCTCTCCCTCCTGCTCGGAATCCGAGTCATCATGAATCCAGCTATCCTCGGGAGGACATACATAATCAGGGTTAATGATATGACCAATCATTCGTTTGTCCCGTGGCCTTTCCTTACGAAAAATCGTCATTCTACGCACCGTGTCAATGTTCGATCAATCACCAAGTCTGGAATAAGGTCTTGAATTATTGATATACATGTATTTATACATCTCTAATCCCGTGTAAAGTTTTGTTTATTTAATGTTTTTAGTTCGATTTAGTTCGTGTTTCGTTTATCTTTCTTTAATTTAAGTTTTGAGTCAAGTATGTTGTAGTTATAGTGTTTTAGATCGTTTGGTGTCTTGAATGTTAAGCTTTAATTCTTTCTATCATTTTATGCGAAGTTTGAAGTTCGTTTTGTTCGTTGATGATTACATGATTATTCCACTTAGCGTTTCGATTTGTTTTCATGTAGTTGGTGATTTATAAGTCAAGAAAAAGATGGTCTAGAAGGTTCTTATAGTTACTTGGAGTTCAAGGAAGATAATTATCAAGATTTAATAACAATTAACAAGGAAAATTGCGGAGCCCTCCCTAAAGCAAGCCGCGCTGCGGAGCCCATGGACCAAGGGGGTCGCGCGGCGCCTTGGGACTCCTGACCAGCCAAACTTTGTTAAAACAAGGCCCAGCTCGTTTATTATATAATGGATGCAAACCTAAACGAAGGAGGACGTGTTTAGCAGCCGATTTTGGAGAGGAAAGAGCAAGAGGTTGAAGGTTTTTGGAGTTTGATTACATTAGAGATCATAGAGCTTTCACACGATTGTTCAAGGGTCGAATAAGAAGGGTTCTTTCGTTCTTTTTCATTATCTTTGTTCAATTTATATCATGATTCTCTTTTGTTTACTTGGTTTTAGTTATTTGTCTTTGATTATAACTATGCTAGGCTAGACTTCATGTCTACCTAGGTTTGATGAATATGTTTAAGACTTGATTCTTGCTTTGGATAATTGTTTGATTATGGTTTCGTTTTATTAACAGTAAAAGACTTGGTTTTGCTTTCATGATGCGTATAAGTGTTTATTATCTTGGTTGATTATTAACTATTGCTTCACATGGATTTTGTTTTCTATTTATTGTGTTCTTTAGATCTTAGGGTTCATGTTTAATCTTTACTTGGTGTTTTGATTATTATGGTTGAATAGGCCTATTAGATCATAGAAGCTTGTTGATAGTTGGTTAAGGTTTTAAATGTTTTGCTAAATTCCAATAGCTGTAAGGTGAGGAGATGTTCGTGTGTCTTGGTCAATTGGATGCTAGGATAGATTGTGACAATATTCTTGCTTAGTGCGTTGATCATTGTTCATGATGTCATGTTAAGTTTATCAAGTTATCTAGAGTTTAGTGTTTCGTAAGATTGCTTGCTTTAGATACTATTAATTAACCCTATTTGATAACCTTGCGGAAATCAATATTACTGATTGCTTAATAATCTAATAATTGTTCTTTGGGATTTCGCTTGATTCAGTCAAGTGTCCTTAGGGTTTTGTTAGATGAATACGTTTAGAAATCAGTTTCCATAATCATGTTATTTGTCCATTGCTTGATGATTGTTGATACATGGGATTCTTACCTAGGTAGATTCCTTCTCTGATTAGTTTCGATCTTGTGATTAATTGCTTATTTCTTGTTAACTTGTCTATTTGCTTTCTTAGTTTAATCTTAGTTTAAAAAACCCCCTTTAAACATTAATATTGAACAGTCGTGTCGTAAGTCGAGTCTAATTAGTTAATTAACGTAATTTATAGAGTCCTGTGGGTTCGAT
This sequence comes from Bidens hawaiensis, assembly GCF_021521415.1. Taxonomy (NCBI): domain Eukaryota; kingdom Viridiplantae; phylum Streptophyta; class Magnoliopsida; order Asterales; family Asteraceae; genus Bidens; species Bidens hawaiensis. The sequence continues at coordinate 194,946 of NW_027495966.1, forward strand.
TTTCCGGACTTACTTAGCTTTAGTACAATTGACCGGTTCACTTGTTGGTGTTTTGTGTAGTTGAGTCTTAAGTCTAGTTTTTTATTACTTGTTAATTTAGTTAATATTTAATTGACTATTTTAAGCACACCAATTATCAACTGTAGAAATCATGGATACATCAAGAACTTCTTATTCTAAACTGTCTGCTGAACTTGTTCTTTCAGATGATCGAAAACCATTCTAAGTAGTTGAATGGCTTGTTGAGAGTAAGAGCCACAAATGCCGATTGCAAACTTATACGACATTTATTAAAACCTCCTTTACGACCACCCATGCAATGAATCAGTACGTGTAACAGATACTTGTAAGGTGGGCACAATCCGTTCTTGTTAAACATAGAATCGTCAATATTTCTACCATAAAATACCCTTGTAAATAGGCCCTTGATTAACCTCTTATCAAACTCACTTGGGTTATCATCATTATCCCCAAACCGAAGCACCTTCCTAATCACATCAACATCCACAGTTATAGGAGTTTGATTGATTGTTGCTCGAATGTGATTCTCAGTGTCAACGAACTCAGCAGTATCCCAGAACTGCCTAATAATACTCAGATAAACCTTAGGTTTGGCAGTTATAGCATAACGTATCACCGAACGACGTAGAAATGCTAACATAGCCCCAAACAAAGCTTCATCAGCAACGTCTGAATCAACATATGCATAGATGTTGTGCTTCTTGTCAAAGGATAGCAATTGGACTTCTTCTTGTTCCTGAGGTTGTTCTTGATCTTGGGGTTGTTCTTGTTCTTGAGGAGCAACGGGTGGATCTTGATCCATTTGATCGGCCATTTCACTAAATAAATATAAACGTATATAAGTAATGAGAAGATGTCATATACATTTAGCATTTATAAGTAAAGTCTATATTTAATGTATCGATTTCGTATTGATGTATCGTATTATAGATGATGTATTTAATTTTGTGTGTAATAGATGTATCGACGCGTTTAGACCATTGGGAAATTTGATTAATTTACAAAGATATATTAATTACAATAGTTAATGAAATTAATTAAATAAGATAAAATTGAAATGTCATTCATTAAAAAATCAAGCTGATTCGTTAATGAAATACAACGAATCACTTGATTCGCTATCAAGTAAATAAGTTAACAAAATAGAATTAGCGAATTACTATTCAAAAGAACGAACTAGAATCCAGTTCGTTATGATTTGACGAATTCAAATCTGATTCGTTGATTAACTTATTCGCCAAACTAGTTCGTGTGACTTATTAACGAATTGGACACTAAATAGTTCCAATTCGCTAAAAATAACGAATGGTCAATAATGACTTGATCTTTGACTCTCATAGTCAAAGTCAAAATTCGATTAAGAACACTGAAAGTCACAATATGAAACCAGTATCAATTAATCCATAATCATCGTTGAATAACCGAATCAGCAGGCGTGGTGATCTCGGAAACACAATACAAAGCACACGGAGTTGAAATTGAAGTTCAATACCGTGAAATAAATTAGGTTTAATCAGAGTGTTAACAGAGCATAAACCCCCGAAAACATAAACAATTAATCAACCCGGAAAACAATAATCAAACCTTGATTAAAGTCCACCAAGAGTCTCGGAATCACATTCTGATCACAATGATAACAAAATGAGCTATTTTAACACAATATAGCCTAGATTACACAGAGTTTTAAACCTCGTAAAAACCCTTATAGCAAAAGTGTCTAAATAGCCTATCTATACTGTGACATTTTTGACGAAAATCACATAGAAGTGATCATCTATACCTTAGTAACACACTAATGTATTTAAAAGTTCGAATTTCAAAGGTCGAAAAATCAAAGAAAATTCGAATAGGGTTTCTTTAGGTATAAGGAAGAAGGGTGAATAGTGAAGGACGGTTCGTTTCACCAGTCCTTTATAAACTTACACGCTTCCCAATGTACCCTATGTACGAATCAAACAGATTCGTTATTGATTTAAATAACGAATTAGTTGATTCGTTAACCTTATTTGAATACGTGGCATAACGAATTAAAATTTAAATCGTGTCTTGATTCGTTAAATATGCATAACGAATTGGATGCATTTCGTTACAGAGAGCGGAAGCGAATTAGAGGAACGAACTAGACTGTAGTTCGTTAAAAATACCCTAATTCGTTATCCATAAATAACGAATTGAACATTATGTAATTTTAAAATAATAAATAAAAATTAAATGAAATAAATAATTAGTTACAAAATATCCAATTAATAAACAAATGAATTAACTTAATAGAATTACCAAGGACCTTTATCCCGATAATCAAATACTTTAAAAAACGTTTCACTTTTTGAAACCGATAAATAAATCATTTAAATAATATATAAAAACAAAATGAAAAATATTTTTGGTATTTTGTAATATATAAAGAATGTATTTTAATGAAAAGAATCCGAAAAAAAAATATAAAATCTTTTTGTGTTTTATATGTTTTTTAAAAAAAAACAGTACATATTTTTGGTATTTTTGTTGAGTTTGAGCAGAGAATCATATTGACCAAATTGCCCTTCCATCACATTTTTATATTTCAACAATATTATGATTGGTGTTAAGTCTGTCATTGGTATTTTTGTCCACTTAAATCTAATAAAAAACTTTCAAGTGTTTTTGTGATATGATTAAATGGTTCAATTAGAGCACAGAATATCAGAAACTATCAGCCTCTAATCTCGGTTCAAGCTTAATTTAATTTTTGTCATATCACCCCAACTTGACTTAAACCATTATATTGTTGATCAAAAATTGTTTTTTTTTTTAATTTTTTTCGAAAATAAATATTATCGCCAAAATTTTCGCGAATGAAATCTCAATCACGAGAAGTATTCAAGAAAAAATTCGCGCAAGAAAATTTTTCCCCCCATTTATTTTTTTCTATTTTTTTTATAGAAATTTATGAGCAATGCATTGATTTTCTGTTACTATGAGTGAATATGCACGAGTCCATCTGTCGACTTACATACGTTGTATCCCCTAGGGTCCGTTTCTTAATGGTATTAAGACGCGCGCAAGGGAGGAACAATGTATGACTAACAGCGGATTTTGATCAAGTCAGTAATTTGGAAATTTGTACGAAGTACAACAGTGATTAAGTTTAATGACTTTGGGTTTGCTCTAAAAGCGAATGAAATATTCATGCATTTGAATACCCAGATGATTAAACCGCATAAAGACTCACAGTGTCCAGAACCTCAAAGCTTGTTATTTGCTTTATTTTATTTTTGGTTGATCAAACAAGTATAAGGCTTGAGTATGACAGGTTATTACATTTCTGCCATCCTCACCGAGAGTTTTACTAGAGACTAACACCCCTTTCAACTTGGCGTTTCTTTATGTTTAATCATATATTTTACTCTAGTTTTTTGTTTTAAGACCTATCAATGCACCAATGCAATTAAGCACACAATCTTTTAAGCTTACTTCTTGCTGGATTTGGAGTCAAGATAATCAATGTACTATCATTTTCTCTTTTTGCTTCAAAAACTCAAAATTTTGTGGAGCATAGAACAAAATAAAGATAAATTTAATCGCCCAAGTTAACTTAGGACTATAAATAAATGGTTGTTCTATCAATTCAACAAGTGAATAATAGGATCAAGACATGCAAGCATGCTTCACAAACTTAAATAACCGACATAATTTTTAGCGAGAAAATAATCTAAAAACGCATAACGAACGCCCCAACTATTTACCATTATCAGGTGAATGGCTAACCCGATCATTTACAAGTAAATGTCAGGACCAAACATATACACGTACATGCCCTTCAAATGTAGATAACTGACATAATTTTCAGCGAACGCATGCAAAAATCATTTTGGTTTTTCTCTATACATATATTAAAAAAAACACAATATTTTTTATCTTTTTCAATTTTCTTATAAACAAAATAATCTTCACAGCCTTTTTGGATTTTCGGATTTTTCTGTACAAACTGAAATTACAATCTTTTTGGATTTTCAAAATTTTCTGTACAAACTTAAAATTCAATCTTTTTGGATTTTCAAATTTTAAAATGTTTTTGGTTTTTCAAAATATTTTAAAGAAAAAACATTAAAGAAAAGAAATCACAATATTTTTGGATTTTAAGAATTTTTAATGTTTTTGGGTTTTATCTATACAAACGAAAAGCACAATCTTTTTAATGTTTTTGGGTTTTATCTATACAAACGAAAAGCACAATCTTTTTGTATTTTCTAAATTTTCACCCCCTAAAACCAAAATAAATATTAAGAGAAATAACAGAAAATAAAGATAGTCATCCTTGTTTAAGGATATCAGCAAGGGTCTTCAATCCATTTAAACACAGAAAAAATTGAAAACGCGTTTTGTCAAAAGCTTTGGTAAATAGATAGGCTTTCTGAAAGTCAGTATGTACTTTCTCAAGGTTAATAAACTTCTTCTCAAAGCAATCCCGTATAAAATGATATCGAATTTTGATATGTTTTGTCTTCGAATGTTGTACGGGATTCTTTGTGATAGAAATTGCAGAAGAATTATCAATCAAAATAGGAGTAGTAAGAAACTTCAAACCGTAGTCACGAAGATGTTGTTGTATCCACAAAACCTGGGAACAAAAACTCGAGGCTGCAACATACACATCTTCGGCAGTTGAAGTGGAGACTGTTGTCTGCTTTTTACACTGCCAGGAAATAAGCCGGTTTCCTAAAAATTGACATCCTACAGTAGTTGATTTGAAGTTGATCTTGCAACCTCTATAGTCCGAGTCTGAATAAGCAGTAAGATCAAAAGTATCATCCTTGGGGTACCACAACCTGATGTCTGGATTTCCCCTTAAATAGTGAAGTATTCTCTTAACTGCAGCTAGGTGAGTCACTCGTGGACTTGCTTGAAACCTAGCAAAAAGACAAACAACAAACATAATGTCAGGGCGAGAAGCCATTAGATACATTAAAGAACCGATCATGGCACGATAGAGGGTAGGATCAACGGTATCCTCCAATTCATCCGGTGATAAATTGTGACCCACGGGGAGAGGAGTTGAAGGGATTTTATCGGCAGATATCTTGAATCGGCTCAAGACACCGTACACATACTTTTTCTGATGAATAAAGATTTCGTTAGCATACTGGTTAACTTGCAACCCTAAGAAGAAATTCATCTCTCCCATCGAGCTCATCTTTAACTTTGTTTGCATGGACTTCTCGAACTTCTTACACAACGTGTCGTTTGTAGACCCATAAATAATGTCGTCGACATAAATCTAAACTAGGAGAAGATCGTCACCAACAGTTTTATGAAATAAATTGCAGTCGACAGTGCCTCGTTTGAATCCATTATCAGTCAGATGGTCGGCGAGCGTGCCATACCAAGCTCTCGGGGCCTAATAGAGACCATACAGGGCCTTGTTTAATCGGTAAACTCGGTCTGGATAATCAGGATCTTCAAAACCAGGAGGCTGTAAAACAAACACTTCCTCGTGTAGTTCACCATTGAGAAAAGCACTTTTAACATCCATTTGATAGACCTTGATATTCTTATAAGAAGCATATGCCAGGAAGATTCGAATCGACTCTAATTTTGCAACTGAAGCATATACTTCTGTGTAATCAACACCCTCTTGCTGATGAAAACCTTGCACCACTAGACGTGCTTTGTTTCTGACAATCACCCCTCGATCGTCTTTCTTACACTTAAATACCCACTTAGTCGGAATCGCTTTCTTGACTCTAGCAGGCTTGTCGATTAAATCCCAAACAACCAAACGTGCAAGTTGCTGTAATTCTTCTTGCATAGCTTCTACCCAAGAAGGATATTCAAGCGCCTTACGAGCCGTCGTTGGCTCAACTTGAGATAAATCAGCATATGCACACAATACATTATTATCACTTGACGAAGCAACTTGATGACGTGACGAACGCCCACATCAAGTTCTCCAATGATGTTTTCCTGTGGATGATAACCATGAATCCGAAGAGTAGGATTCTCAGGAACAACAACATTTTCAAATAATTTAGTGTAATGTTCACCAAGCTCAGAAGATGAAACATTATCACTGTCAAGTGCAATAATCTGATCTTCAGCTTGATCATCATCAGAAGAAGTAGATACACAATCAAAGGCAGCTGGAGAAGCAACATGATGTTCCTCAGTTGGAGCTATAGGTGGAGCTTTAACATCATTAGAACTTGAAAATCTTGGAATGACCAAATGATATTCAAAGTATGCTGGAACCAGATCTTCGTCTATGTGTTTAGTCGATGGAGTAAATGAATTAAATAAACTATCATAGTCAAACATCCAGTCGGGACCTTTCCCTTAAGGAGGAGTTGTGTACTTTTGACAGTTCACATGGTACCATTCCTCAAAACAACCAGACGTGAAGTTAAATACCCTTTTCTTTGGAGATGCATATCCCAAGAAATACCCTTCGATAGCTTTTTCTTCAAATTTACCCGCATCCTTCTTCAACATTGTACACGGACACCCAAAAGGTTCCAGGTACTTTAAGTTAGGCTTTTGATTGTTCAAAAGCTCGTAACTCGTATTCTTGAGTCGTTTTACTATTAAAACCCGATTAAGCGTATAGCAAGCTGTATTCACTGCCTCATTCCAAAATTGGACGGGAAGCTTAGAATCAGCGAGCTTAGTTCGTGTAGCTTCAATCAAGGTTCTACTCTTACGTTCAGCAACACCATTTTGTTGTGGTGCATAAGGTGCACTATATTCTCGATGAATTCCTTTTTGAACACAAAAGAAATCTAATACAGTGTTTTTGAATTCAGTACCATTATCACTTCGGATTCTCCTCACCTTTTGTTTGTATAGTGATTCGATCTTAATGATAAGGTTTTGTACCAAAACCGGTGTTTGATCTTTCGAACTCATAAATAACACCCATGAATATTTTGAATAATCATCGGTCACCACAAGACAATACCAATCCCAGAAATACTTTCACGATTCACAGGACCACACAAATCCATATGAAGTCGTTCAAGAGGAGTATCAATGTAATTTAATAACTTACAAGGATGTGACTTCTTCTTCTGCTTGCCCTTTTTGCATGCAATGCAGTGATCAGATAACTTAAAGTTCTTCAACGAGACACCCTCCACTAAGTCATTAGCCATTAAATAATTTATCTTTCGAACATGTATGTGACCCATTCTACGATGCCATAGAATCGAATCTTTCTTGGTTTCTTTCGAGACAAAACATGTTTCGATCGATGTTGATATTTTAGAGCTCATATTTAAGATATAAATATTATTCAGTTGTGGCGATCGCATGAAAACCATGTCCTCGGGAATCACATAACCCGGTTTCAGGATAAGACATTCTTTGTCAGTAAATATCGTAGTGTACTGTTTATCGCAAATCTGCGACACACTCAATAAGTTATGATCTACCTTTTCACAGTAGTTAACTTTCTCAAAAGTAATATTCCCATTCGAAACTTCACCTTCTTGTGTGATCATCCCCCCAGAATTCCCAGGAAACGCTACATAACCCCCTTGAATATTTCTCATGTTGGTTAATAGGTCGAGATTCCCAGTGATATGACGAGAACATCCAATATCCATTATCCAGTTTTCACCAGACACAGTCTTGGATGAACCCTACACACAAAGTAAAGATGATTAGTTCAAAAAGGCAGCCCGGGCCTCAGACTTGGGCACCTTTTGGTTTTCTTGAGAAATTTTAAACATAGCTGAATTAAACTGTTGTTCAGCCACTTGTGAATAAGTTACCGGCTTCTTAGACTTTCGTCTTAAGTAAGCTGCTTGAACCACATTTGAATTTTCATTCTTGCATAACGGTGCAGTTGGAATAAACTTGGGTTTTACTTGACCATGAGTCTCATTAACATGAATCACCTTTCGAGGATTCACATTAGAAAACATAATATGAGTATCATCAGCATACGACACAGGTCGTTTCAGAATCTCCTTTACCAAAGGAACCGGTTTGGAATGGTCTTTGATAAAAGGATGAAGATTCTGATAGATCTTCTGACTACAATTTCTCACTACATGACCATGCTGACCGCAAAGAAAACAGCTTCGCATGTCCACACGATGATGTTGAGAACTAGTTGGAGCAACTGATGCAAAATATTGATGATGACTCAGATTTTAGGTCATACTCTTAGCAAAATCATCAGATAACTCATATTTCTTTTTCAAGTAAAAATCTAAGTTAGAGCTAGTTGAAAAACTTTTCAGAGTATCTGTTCTAGGTGACTTTACAAATTTAATCCTTTTAGCATGTGTTAAAACTTGCTTGGCTTTAGTCAATGGATCAGAAGAAGCTGATGTTTTTGCTTGAGCATACAGATGTTCAAGGTCTTGAATCTGTGACGTTTCATTGTGAAATACACTCTCAATTAGTTCTGGTTTAATGATACTAATTGGAATGTCTTTCTCAGTAAACATTATATCAATTCCTTTCAACTTGAAAACTCTAGCAGACGATGGCTTAGCACTAGGAGGATTAATAAAACGCATTAAGTCCTCATCAGAAATCTTTGTTTTATCTGACTTCTTTGCCTTCATTGATTTGTGTTTCACAGTTTCTTCCTTTTTCACTTGAGACTTGAATGAACCATACACAGCTTTCTCAAATTCTCGAGGCTCGCAAAGAATATGATTAGAACTTGGGATGTTCTTATTCTTGTGTATTACCTCAGTTTCAAACACGTCTTCGATAATCACTTTGTTAGCATTTTCAACCAAGATTTTGTTGCTTTCAACATGACGTTTTTGAGGAGCAACTTGGGTTTTAACAGTTTCTGTTTTAACCAGTTTAGATTTTTCAGAAATCACAGATTCTTTTTCAATCAAATCCTCTTCTTTTCTAGCAAAAGGATTAATTTTATAATCATTGTGAAAAGGTGGCGGAATTTCAACAAAACCAATTTGTTCAACAGAAAAGAAGCATTTCTAAATTTACCCAATTTGTTCTTCAACTCAAGAACCTCATTCTCAAGCTCGGTTATCTTTGAACGATGTTTCAAGATTTCTTGAAACTTTTGGTCATCAATTGTCATTTTCACAAATAACTCAGCTTTAAGATCATGGTTACTTGTCGACAATGCTTCAATCTTTTCTCGAGATCACATTTGAGGTTCAAGAGATTGTCGATAAGTATCCTTCAGAGAAGCAATTTCTCTTACAAGATTATCATTATGATTTTTCAAAGCTTCTAACTTAGGTTTGTTAGATTTACAATCAACACATGATACTTTAACAGATGAAGTAGCAGAGATAGAATGACTAACCTCATTGATCTTTGCCATGCAAGCAAATACAGTTGGAGGCTTATCACAAGATTCATCAGAATCAGATCCAGAATCATTATCAGAAGTCATCTCACTTCCACTTGCATCTAGACAATCTTTAATTAACCCAAACATAGCCAAATTTGCTTGAGTGTCATTACACAGTAACCGTTGTGACCAATAATTTCCATCTGCCAACAAAGCTTGTGATGTAGAAGTAGATGGTTTCTTTTCAGCATCACTACCTCGTGGTGTAGAAGAATTTTGATGTTGACCACGAGGACTAGTATATTCTTTCTTCGGTTTGTCACATTCCTTTGCAAAATGCCCGAACTCTTGACAATTATAGCATTTAACTTTCAACTTGTCAAATCCCAATTTCTTGTTTAAGGCTGGAAGATCTTTTCCAGTCCTCCGCAAGAATCTTTTAACTTTACGAACGATCGTAGCCATGTTCCACTTTAAATCCGTGATTTCCAAGTCATCTGGATCAATCTGATCATAATCCTTATCGGTTAGATCACTTGTGGCTATCTTATTACTTACCAAGTTTTCATATGAAGACATGAAGGATGTTAGAAAAGCAAAATTCTGTTCAGCTTCCTTCATGTTGACACTAGGTGATGAAGCAAATGGATTAGTAGTAGTTGAACATCCAGAACCACCAGATTATCCAGAATAACCAGCAGTGTAAAAACATGCTCTTAGATCATTAAAGATATTTGATTCTTTTTCACTTGCAGTTTGGGTAAGAAAAGCAGTTATCGGAGAGATATTTGAACTTAGAGGCATACTACCACCATAGAAAGCAGGATCTTGGCTATCCTTAGAGGATTTCTAACACTTAAGGTCATATTCTCTTGCTTCAATCTTTTGCAAGAATTCAATGGCATCAGATCTTCATTCAAGAAATAGTTATTTTCTTTAAGAACCATTAAAAATGTGGAGTAAGAACTTGGCAGTACACTCTTAATAGTGTCAATCTTATCCATCTCGGAAACTTCCAATTTCATCTTGTCCATTTCAGCAATTAAGTGATTAAACCATGTAATCATCTCTTCAACTGTTTCACCCTTCAATAAATTAAAGTTTCAAAACTGAAACTTGAGAATCACTTTCTTACTCTCAGCTGTGTTTCCCATACTTCTCATACGAAGATGTTGGAATAAGGAAGCACATCTCTTTATGCTACCCACTTGATGAAAGATATTTTCGGGTAAAGCCATAGTAAGAGTAGAATAAGCCTTTATCTCGATCTCTAATGCTTTCTTCTCTTCTTGTGAATATTGAGAAATAGCTTTGGGAGTAAAACCAGTAGTGTCATCACCAATCATTGGTGCAATATACACCTCATCTAGACAATACGATCAGTCAGGGTGAACAGAATCCAAATGAGCACGAAAACGGGGTTCCCATTTAGCAAAATCGCTAAATTTCATCAACCTTGGACATTTCGAATGTGAACCTATCTCGGTATCAAGTTGCAACATTTGTTGCATCAACATGTTTTGAGAAGCTAGTGCGTACATACCAGCCATTTTTGTAAAAGTTTGAAACTTTATGGATTAAAATTAAACTCAGTTAACGAATCTGTAAACAGTGTAACGAACTGTGAACAGTTATAGCGAACTGTGAACAATAATCAATGAATCAAATCTTAACGAATCAGATTTGAATTAAGTAACGAATCTGATGATTAATGAATTAGAAGATTAACGAATCAAGTCAGACCACGAACCAGATGGTCAACAAATCAGTCAACAAATCAGTCAAACTAACGAATTGACTAATCCAATCACGAAGGACAATCTTAGCAAACTAGAAGGTGTCCTGTAAGGAATTAGATAACGAACAAGCTACAATTGATAGCGAATAAACCTATAGCAAATCATGTTGTTACAACCGTTTGTAACAAACTTTGACACCTAATGCCACGTGGCAAAGGTTGTTATAACACAAATCCCAAGGTAAACACGTGTCACACGAATCTGTTGGACACGGATCGGATTAAGTAACGAACTGATTAAACGAATCAATTATACCTCATAAAGAATTGACGAAATTTGTTAACGAATTAAATTGACTGGATAACGAATTAATGCTGAAAGTAACGAATCAGTCTTGAATATTCATATCTTCAAATCTTCAAGGAAGATTTCCATATTTTCTGGAAACGATGAACATCAAACCCAGAAACTCAGAAACTCATAATCGTAATATTACCTCAATTTGTGACCAAATTGCACAAATAAACTACCAAACTACTCGCGAACCAATCACGAATCCAAATCAACAATTCTCGTAATCCAATTCATATACAATCATAACCAATTGACCAAAAACCACTCTCTGTTTTTTGGCCAACTCAGAATTTAACCAAACGATCCAAAACTCAACCAATATCCAATTCCAATTATCCAAACCTTACAATACCTTAACAATCACCAACCTAATCCAAACATTCCATAATTCAACCAATTTAAGCTCAAATTAAAGCAAATTCAAACTGTATTCCAACTAAAACCAAAAACAACTTAATAATATCTATAATCAGTCCAATCAAGCATAATCAAGAGCACCGAAATCTCTGATACCACTTGTTTGTTTCTTATCCTTAATCAATAACAAAATCTCAGATCTGTGTGAATACGATATACGAATCTAGCTCATAGTTATGTTTGATTATATGTTATAGTATATATATTATTAGTATTAGTGTGTGTATGTGTGTATAATATTAAGATGAAGATAGAGAGAGATTTTGACATAACTTTGTTAATTAACTCTCAAAACTTAAATAAAATGTGAACAGAGTTCACTATAAATAGAAGATAGGTCTAGTTCGCTAACATTCCCTAGCGAACTAGACACTACTTCGATACATACATAAACATAAATAAACCTTAACGAATCAGGAGGACATCCTTAGCGAACTAGTCTAATACTTTAACGAACTAACTTAAAACAATAATATTTTATTACATGAATCAAAACGACAAATACGTTAAAGATAAATACAAAGACTCGAGACGCAAAACCGTGCACTAACATAAACAACGGTGCGGAGCTCGGATCTAGGGTTAGGATCGAATCTCACTCGTATTCACTCTTGAAAGATGTTTGGACGGATGAGGTGTATTGGGAGAGAGCCTGATTTGATTAAAAATCAATAATAGGTTGAACAATTGTAATCAAAACACAAAAGATAGAAATGGTAGTATAAAATATTAGTCGAATGATTCTCATTAAGATGAAACACTCATACATACAATCGATTAAGAAATATCAGCCGCCACCAGGAGAGCTCATCCTGGAGGCAGAGACTCTCTCAAAGGGATAAAACCCTAAATCTCACTCAAAATATAATACAGTCACTCATACTAGACAATTGAATAAAAACATCTATTTATACTAGTTTAGCATGACTTGGTCTTCAAGCGTCGGTCTAAAACATCGGTTCCAACAATCTCCCCCTTAGACTGATGCCATCGAATTTCTTCCATGATCACCTCATAACTCGTTGTCTTTCATTGAAATTCTCCCCCTCATGTTAAGCTTCTTCCATTGTTCATTTCGAATTATCACTCTTATTCCACTTTTGGATATAGTTGTATGGGAATATGAATGAGGCTTTGAACTCTAAAGATCAACTGAAAGTAACAAGGTTATCACAAAGAGAAATAAACTTAATGTGATCATCAGATAATCTTCAATTCTTCAAATATGTTTCTTCCCTTGTAACTCATCTTCAAACCATTCCCTGAATTAAGATAGCATTCAAGTCAATCATAACCCGTTCTTGACTGTTCAAGTGACTATTTCATAGGAGGTTAGACTCCACTGATCATCCTTTCAACATTGTTGCTGAAGATGACTCTATCTTCTCATCCGTACTTGAAAATATGAAAACTTACAAACAATATTTGCAATGAAATTCAATGATTTTTAATTTGCAATGAAATTCAAAGATTTTTAATTTGCAATGAAATTCAAAGATTTTTACTCCCCCAATTTCGTTGCAATTGTCTTTAATAAATGTGTCTTCAAATCAAGTGTGGGTGAAACAATCTTGACCATCCTTATCAAGATTGTAAAAATCTGAAAATAAACATATTCATATGTTGGTTGACACTAAAAGTGATTAAATCCTTAAGCTTGGTCAACACTTGTTCTTGTACAGCTTTTGATGAAGTCGTGAAATTGGATTAGGTTTGAATTCCATAAGCTTTTTGATGATCGGAGAACAATTACCAAAATACCCCTGGTATATATCTTCCGTAGAGAACAGCTTGGTCAAACGGTCAACGGTACCAAACATCTCAAAAGTTTCTTTAAAACTTTGAAATGTTTCACAAACTCTATTTCCTAGCACACAGTGTGCTTGTGATCACTTTCCTAGCACAAAGTCTGCTTGGGAGCACTTTCCTAGCACAAAGTGTGCTTGGGAGTACTTTCCTAGCACAAAGTGTGCCCGGAGTACTTTCCTAGAACAAAGTGTGCCCGGAAAGCAAAACACCTGTGATTATTCAATTTTTGCACTAGCACAAAGTGTGCTCGGGAGTACTTTTCTAGCACAAAGTGTACCCGGAAAGCAAAACACTTGGGATTTTTCATTTTTTACACTATCACAAAGTGTGCTCGGAAGCACTTTCCTAGCACAAATTGTGCCCGGAAAGCAAAACACTTGTGATTTTTAATTTTTACACTATCACAAAGTGTGTTCGGAAGCACTTTACTAGCACAAAGTGTGCTTGGGACATAAAGATAGTTTTCTTGAGAAGACCAAGGATATGCAAAGGAGTTACTCGACACTGGAACTTGATGTGCCCGAGATAAAGTGTGCCGAACCAAAAGTTGTGCTTGGGAAAAACACAAACTATGCCCGGAGCAACACTTAACCATTATCATTACTCGAGATCAATATTATATGTTCATTGTGTGCCCGGTACATCAAAAATTCATTTCTGCATCATCAATCACTGATTTGCCCTTGTAGAACCTGCTTGAATATTCACTTTGCATTTGCTACAACAAACAATGATAATATTGCATTCAGTACCTGTTCATTCTTGACTTGTACCTTCTTCATACCATTTTGTACCAACGGCAACGTTTTCCAACATACCATATCCTGTTTGTGTAGCACACTTATCAAAATCAATATCAAGCAAACAAAACCCTAATTCTTTCAGATAAAAAAAGTAGTTCCGAAATCTGAAAAGAATCGATGAGCAGTATCCAGGTCATCTAAAAATAAATAAAAGAAATCTATCTTTATCCACAACCTTTTCAGATCTGGAAATCATCAAATGAACAGAGTTGCCCCAAAACGAGCCAAATAACACTGATACATCAGATCTGGACCATTCTGACCAAATAAACATGAAATTGATGTTGGATCTCCGAACTAATCATCAACCCAAACATCAATCCATAAAATTTTCTCCGAATCATCAAATAATTTCAAAGCCCCAAAAAATAATTTCAACGAACTTCATCATTTAACGTCCATGGTGGATTCAAGAGCGAAATGAATTAGTTCAGCGGTTAGTCTGAACGATTCGGTAACCCCGCTTTGATACCAATTGATAGAATCGAGCCCCGGTGCGGAAGCGTGAATAATCGATATTAAACAGCGGTGTGGAGCTCGGATCTAGGGTTAGGATGGAATCTCACTCGTATTCACTCTTGAAAGATGTTTGGACGGATGAGGTGTATTGGGAGAGAGCCTGATTTGATTAAAAATCAATAATAGGATGAACAATTGTAATCAAAACACAAAAGATAGAAATGGTAGTATGAAATATTAGCCGAATGATTCTCATTAAGATGAAACACTCATACATACATTCATACATACAGTCGATTAAGAAATATCAGCTGCCACCAGGAGAGCTCATCCTGGAGGCGGAGACTCTCTCAAAGGGATAAAACCCTAAATCTCACTCAAAATATAATACAGTCACTCATACTAGACAAATGAATAAAAAAATCTATTTATACTAGTCTAGCATGACTTAGTCTTCAAGCCATCCACCACTGGTTGAGACCAAACAATATATTTTTCACTCACAAATTAATTCGATGCTTCGGTGTAAAACATAAGTTCCAAAAAACTTTGGTTTCTTGTCAGGTCCCCGATTGTTGGTAGATCTTACACAAATCAAGTCATAACTCACACGATTACGTGTTGACAAGAGAGTTAATGACGGGTTGATATATTTAGAAAGAAAACCGTTTGATAAAGGCGGAATCAATAACAAACGATCTTGTTGCTGAGGATTCAAACAAAGTTAACCAACACACAATATTCACTCAAAAGATTTCCATTTATATAATATCAAATCATACAAATGATAATCAATCTAGGGTTTCTTGATGGGAAAGTTTTGTCCGTACAATATTAAGAACGGCTATCACTTGACAAATATTCTTTCTATTATCGTATTCAGCCGCTCTCATTATGTGTGCCCTAAATATTCCTTTTATAGGCCTGACACCCAAGGACAACTGTCATTCCTTCTAGAAACACTAAATATATCGTACATATTCAACTTACATATTCAAAATAATCCTAACTGTAAAACAAGTCTTCTGGGTAGGCTTTTTAGAAGTAAACTTCTCCGAGTACACTTTGTGCTCTGCCTGCCATATTCGACTTGGTAACCATGAAGTGTGCCCGGGAACAGTTTTTCGGGTATGCTTTACTTAGAGTATTTTCCAAGAGAAAATACTCACCGGGTAGACTTCAATCTTCCTGATTGTATCAGACTTTGCCTGACACAACCTTACTAGCAACCTTGTTCTTCAATGATCCCTTCAACTCTTTGCTTTGGAAATAGCTTATTAGCAAAGTGTGCTTGGTAGCACTGTACCGTGCTTGAGTTGAACCTTGCCCGATGATACTTAAGATAATTCATTATACATCAAAGCGTGCTTGGACCACTGTATTATTAATGAATACCTTGCCTGGTCTTCCAATCACTTGACTTCATTAGCTTGGTTATCCAAGAGTTTACTCTGAAGTAAACCTTACTCGGCTATGAAGAACAAACCTGCTTGATATAGTGAACCTTGCCCTGCAATACACACAAGAGTGAACTCTGCCCAGATATCCACTAAAGAAGACTTCTAGAAGATAACCTTGCCCGGAAGGCAAGATATCATGCCCGGCTAAGTAAAAGCTTGCTCGAAAGTCTAAGGTGTGCCCGGTTCCATACTTAGTCATTTTTGAGGAGGTTGAGAAGATTCCAATCTTCAATCTGATCAGTTTTGGGTCAAATATTGACTCAACAACCTTCCCCTAGATTGGAACACCTCAGCTGTCCCAAAACATTTCTACAGTTACTTACATATGGATGAAAATACATATCAAATTCAAAGTCAAATTACATATTCAAATAATATAAACAAATTACATATTCAAATGCTGTCAGAAGACATTACAAAGTAAAGACCTACTCTAAGAATCTTGTCTTTTTCTTGCATTGTAGTAGGCTTGTCTTCTGTTTGCAATAACATTTCCTGCTCTTTGCTTAAAGATATAAAGGACACGGTAATGAGTGTGATTTTCAGGAATGACCATGTCCTTTATATCCATCAGATCTTTAGTGTGCAGGTAAGTCAGATCCTCATCTCTTTTGATTATCCCAGTATTTTCCCATCAGAATTCCTTAAGCACATAATGACCATTTTCTTTATATTCAATCTCAGCTATTACACCATTCTTTTGAACTGTGTAATTGGGGCGTGTCATTCTTCTTTCTGAACTGCTGCGGGCATTCATGTTTGACAATGGATGTTTATATTTAACATTCAACTTGTAATACGTTTCAGCACTATCCATTTTTTTCAACTTTGCTATCCTTCTTGATTTGTGGAGTTGAATTGTTTTCCAGCTTCTCTTTTCTTTTAGCAATGGGAATCCTTTGTCAGCTTCATCTTTTAAGTACTTGGAGAGATCATTCTGCTGTCTTCCAGCCATCTTGTTTCCATCTCTATAATAATACAAATTGAGATTGGCCATTCTTTTCCAGTTGTTCTTGAGTATAATCAATATAATCACTTCTCACAATAATGTCTCTCAGTTGATTTCAACTCATATTTCTTTGTGGTTTCAATTCCACACACCTTTCCTTTTCCCAGGTATGCATCATACTTCTGTTTATACAAAACAAAGTCTTGTCCATACTTTGTTTCATCTGGGACATGAAAGGATTTGAATTTGAATCTTCTTTACATGAGTCAGTATGATGACCATACTCATCACACTTCTTTCACCATAACTTTCCTTTATATTTTTCATGTTTACTTACTTTCTTTTATCTTTCACTTGGTTTAGGTGCTTTGAATCCAAGTGTCTTTTGAGTCATCAAACTATCAAAATCAATAGAGAAGGGTACAAACTCCTCAATCTTTATGTCTTGTCTTTCAAGTTTGCTTTTGACAAAGAAAATTTTCTCCATAATCATAGGTTCCTCATCAATGCTCTCTCTATGTCTTGACTGTCTTTTCTCATATTCTTCCATGGTTTCCACTTCTCCAACATCAAGCACTTCATGACTTGAAAAGATTGGATAAACATGGATAAAACTTTTTGAATCAACTTTTTCAGTTACTTTCTTCTTTTTGTTTTGTTTTATCCTTTCCAATACAGCCTTGCTTGGTGGCCTGGCTGCATTGTAGTTTACCTTCTTCCTTTCATAAATGTCAAAAGAAACATGTTGTCTTTTCATTTTATCATTTTGTTTTTTTTATTCTTGGTGTGACAGGTGGATATTTTGGAAGTTTATCAATTTATTCTGGTTTCTTGTATCTTCTTCCTTTTTCAGCAACTTTGATGTCCTCATCAGTGACTTGATCACTCAAATCACTTAAATCATCTTGATCCAACTCAACATAATCAAATTCATCCTCAGAGACTTGAACTCCAATTGACCTATCTTCTGTTACCTCTTCCTTAATCACAAACTTTCCATCTTCATTCACTTTTACCTTCTTGTACAGATCAACAAACTCCTCTTTGTCTTGAAAAACATCTTTGAATTGCTGTAGGTATGCATCACTTTTCTCTTTGTCAACTTTTGGCATGAATTTGTTGTTGAATGGAGGTGGAACAGCTTTGTATTTTTCTTGTTCATTTACTTGGTTTAGAATACCACATATGTTGCCTGTGGAGACCAAGTTCTTCAAAAATTCAATCTCTACCTTCAGTTTTGTGTTCTGCACCTTTTCTTCAACTAACATCTTCTTTAATCCATCTATCTCAGTGATGTATCTGGTTTGAAATCTGTAACTGATCATGCAATCATCTTCCAGGCTTTTAATCTTTTCTTCACTGATCAGCTCACTAGACTTATACCCATTGATGATACTTTGTTTCCTAAAACACTCACTTTCCATCTTTCCTACTTTTGTTTTCAATTCATTGATAATTTCATTTAAGTCAAAAGTATGAGTAGAGTGTACCTGAGATGATGATCCAACTTTCTTTTCAATCAAGGCCATGAATGCCACATTTTCCCTCTTGATATCATCAGCAATGTCTTCTTCATGAATGCTTCAATCAAAATTCCCTTCATGTTGTGTAGTCACAGCCACATTTCCTTGATTTCTGGGTTGAGTTTGGTTGGCTGGGACAGAGTTGTTTTGAAAAGTTTGAAGTTTTTGATTGTTGTTCCTTTGAAAACCTTGATTTTGTTGCATACCTTGATGTTGATTGTTCATTTGAGGCTGAAAGTTGTTGAAGTTGGGATTGTAGTTATTGAATCTTGGCTGATTTTGTTGGTATTGCTGCTGACCTCTTGGCTATTGATTCTGGAACGGATTCATCTAAAAGTTCCTTGGTTGATTGCATTCTCTTTCAAAATGTCCAGGATGTTGACAATTGTAGCATTTTGCTTTTAACTTGTCAAAATCAATCCTGTCATTAGGACCAGAAACCAGAGACCTACCAGTTCTGTTATACAACCTTTTACTTCTCAAAGCTAACATGGCAGCTTGCCATTTCAAATCCATGTCTTCCAAATCATCTGCATCAATTTGCTCCAAATCATCTTGAACAATGCTTGTATGAACCATGTTCTTTGCAACAAAAGCATTATAAGACTCAGTGAACATTGAGAGCAATCCATGATAATCAGATCCATGACTTCCATTGCTACCAACAAAAGGTGTATGTCCACTAGCCATTGAGGCTGAATCATTGTCTTCCAGGAGTTGGACATTGAACCTTGTTTGGTTTTGTGAGTTTCTTGAACTACCACCAACAAAATCCTTAGGTGTATCAACACCATGCTCATTTGGTTCTTTAATGATAGGAATCTGTTGTTGGTTTTTTGTTGACAAGTTCCCCATAGGTGCAATGAGAGCATTGGTTACTTGAAAACATGGCTTCTCTTCTTTGATCATTTTATTTTCAATCATTTCTATTTCTGCAGCCTTAAGGAAACATACCACATCATCCACCTTCAAATCATTGAAATTGGGCTTTTGAAGGATGAATTTGCAGGCATTATACCATTCCTTAGGCATTGAGTTGAGCAGCTTGGTATTCAGGTCAAAATCAGTCATGACATAATCAGTTGTTCTTAGCTCGTTCACAATAGCTAAGAATCTTTCAAGGATTGATTTCAATCTCTTTCCATCCTTGTATTTGAACCTCTCCAACGGTTGCTTCAATCTTTGTTTCTTTATCTTCTTCAACTCAGTATTCCCTTCATACATTTCAAGGATGGCATCATACATTGCCTTTTCCAGTTGTATGATGTGCCACCTTGGTTAAAATATCCCAAGACAGTCCTAGCTTAATTATAGCTAAGGCCCTGTCATCTATCTTTCTTAATCTTTCATTCACAGCAACAGTTGCATTTGCATTTGCACCTTCATTATTGTCCCGTGGTCCATTCTTGATTGAATTCCACATATCCACATCATTATAGCAGACTGCTGCCTCAAATAGGACCTTCTATTTTGTGAAATTTTCATGTCCATAGAGTCTAGGAATCTTATTAGTAGACACTTCTTGTTCTTCGTAACCAGACATTTTTGAAGTTCAAAAAGTGTTAATCAGTAAAAACGAGTTTTTTGAAAATAATCAGATGTGAGAACCGGATCTTCAGATCTGATGAATCTGGTTAGAATAGAGCAAGATGAAGTAATAAAGATGTAAACTTTAACTAAAATAAGTGAAAGAAAAAACCGATAATATGCAGATCCGGACTGAAATTGAAGAACAGAGCAGCTGACGTCACTCTTCAATGTAACAGTGCTTTGCTTACGTCATTGTTCTTCAAATCTTCAATTAGCAACAATTTCTTACTAAAATAGCAGTTACCAAGCTCTGATACCACTTGTCAGGTCCCCGATTGTAGGTAGATCTTACACAAATCAAGTCATAACTCACACGATTACGTGTTGACAAGAGAGTTAATGGCGTGCTACTGTATTTAGAAAGAAAACCATTTGATAAAGGCGGAATCAATAACAAACGATCTTGTTGCTGAGGATTCAAACAAAGTTAACTAACACACAATATTCAATCAAAAGATTTCCATTTATATAATATCAAATCATACAAATGATAATCAATCTAGGGTTTCTTGATGGGAAAGTTTTGTCCGTACAATCTTAAGAACGGCTGTCACTTGACAAATATTCTTTCTATTATCGTATTCTGCCGCTCTCCTTAAGTGTGCCCTAAATATTCCTTTTATCGGCCTGAAACCCAAGGACAGCTGTCATTCCTTCTAGAAACCCTAAATATATCGTACATATTCAAATTACATATTCAAAATAATCCTAAGTGTAAAACAAGTATTCCGGGTAGGCTTTGTAGAAGTAAACTTCTCCGAGTACACTTTGTGCTCTGCCTGCCATATTCGACTTGGTAACCATGAAGTGTGCCCGCGAACAGTTTTCCGGGTATGCTTTACTTAGAGTATTTTCCAAGAGAAAATACTCACCGGGTAGACTTCAATCTTCCTGATTGTATCAGACTTTGCCCAACATAACCTTACTAGCAACCTTGTTCTTCAATGATCCCTTCAACTCTTTGCTTGAAAATAGCTTATTAGCAAAGTGTGCTTGGTAGCACTGTACCGTGCTTGAGTTGAACCTTGACCGATGATACTTAAGATAATTCATTATACATCAAAGCATGCTTGGACCACTGTATTATTAATGAATACCTTGCCCGGTCTTCCAATCACTTGGCTTCATTAGCTTGGTTAGCCAAGCGTTTACTCTGAAGTAAACCTTACTCGGCTATGAAGAACAAACCTGCTTGATATAGTGAACCTTGCCCGGCAATACACACAAGAGTGAACTCTGCCCGGATATCCACTAAAGAAGACTTCTAGAACATAACCTTGCCCGGAATGCAAGATATCATGCCCGGATAAGTAAAAGCTTGCTCGAAAGTCTAAGGTGTGCTCGGTTCCATACTTAGTCATTTCTGAGAAGGTTGAGAAGATTCCAATCTTCAATCTGATCAGTTTTGGGTCAAATCTTGACTCAACAAAGTTTTAAAATGTCCCTTGTTTTCAAATTTTTCTGCATTAAACAGGAAATGATAGTATTACCTAGTGTTTTTAACAATCTCTTGGTGTTTTCTTAATATATATATATATATATGATAAATCAGAACAGTTGTGTATCTAATCTTGGATGTGTCAGTAGGCCCAACTAATCCTGAAAAGTTTCCCTTTAGTATTTTTACTTGTACCGTAACAAATTCATAAACTTATTGGGTAATCAGGGCAAAGCGGCGAAGCTAAAATTCAATATTATATAGGGAGAATTACCGTAATCTATTTACTTTGAGGTGGGAAGAATTGGGTGCACTTAAAATCCAGCACACCACTCGGTTTTATGAAAATAAACTGAGTGGTGGCGCCCCACCAAAAGTCCATCTTTTCACGAGCTTAGATTTAGTTATATATTTAGGGAATTATTCAATATATATATATATGTATATATAGAGAGAGAGAGAGAGAGAGAAAAGTAAAAAGTAAAAAATCAAAGTTATCAAATAAAGTTAAAAAAAAAATGCAAAAAAGCATCCAAAAATAGCAAAAGAGCCCAAAGTTGTCCATACTAGACAGCGCTGAGATTTTACGCACTGCGAAGGGGATAATGACTCTAAGATTATCGCTATTGGGGCTTGAAAGTTCTTAGTCATTCAATAAAATTTTAGGTTTATATAGGAAAAAGTCCAATAATATGTAGGATCTGCTCGTTTGACCATCACATGACCAATCATTCTTAATTCCATTTAGTGCACTTTCTTCTTACCATTAAAGAGTCTTTTGCTTACAGGGATTTGTCGGACCATTTTGCATCGACTCTAGCCTAGCTAGCTCTATATGTTTGAGATACGGTTAAGATTAGCTACCACTCTAGATTGAGGGTTCTATAAGCTTATAGATGATCATTTGAACTTAATGCTATATGCTATTGGGGGCTAGATGGGTTGGTGGCTGGGTTTAAAGTGGATCAATATATCGACAATCGCGGTTAATACGTTAATTTGTTTCTGTTTCTTTAACAAAATAAAATAATATAATAAACCAAGATTTGTTATTTTCTTCATGGGTATGATCCTGTGCGGTTTACTTTTTCAGGGACGAAAAAGGTTCAAGTGTGGGTATATTTGATGTGTTGCAAAACACATAGCGTTTTATCCCGTTTTTGTATTGTTTTGTGCGTAAACCATTAACGAATATAACTTTTTCTTGCATGAAGTTAAATGTTTGTGTATATGATAGTCCCATGTTGAAAAGAGCGAAAAAACGAGTTTAATTAAGAAATAATCAGCTCAAAAGGGATTAAGATGAAGCCGGTATGCGCGTTTGAAGATAAACAAGTTCGAAAACGAAGAAACGAGCACCCAGGACCTGGTTGCGTATGCTCGTTTGAAGATAAATGAGTCATAAAACGAAAAAATGAGAATCCATGACCTGGCCGCGCTACGCGACCAGGTGAGGCATCCATGCTCGCGCTATGAGACATCCCACATGTCCCAAAGGCTGCCAAGAATGTTCAGGAATCAGCTACCCCATCTATTTTGTTTTCTAGTGGGCCTTGTGGGCTTGTTTTAACCTACTTTATATTAGGAAGGGGTGTTTAAACATAGATATAAAGGGCTAACACCTTATGAACGAATTTACATAATATTTTCAGCCACCAAACCTGCTCTAGAGGAGAAACCAAGGAAGACAAGCTTACGGTTCTATCTTTTATCATTCGGTTGTCGGTTTTGACTATTTTAGCGTTTGTGAGTTCGTTTCTCGTTTTTAATCATTCAAACCCTTTGTAATCAGATTTATATGAACATGTTTATCATTTATATCTATTTTATCTACTGTATATTGATTATGATTGGCTAAACTTTTTTGTTCTACCTAGGTTAGATGATTATTGTTTGGTTTGATGACTTAAATGGATTGTTTGGTTAATATGACTTGAATTGCTATTGAAAGTTTGGTTTAATGATGAATTAAGTTGTGTTTAGTGGCTGCCATATTTTTGATATCATCTCATAACCTATTTCTTTGATTAATTGAATTGGTATCGATTGATAGTTGCATTGTTCAAGTCTTTACTTTGTGTTTAGAGTTTGTTTGCAGTAGGATCAACCATAAGGTTTTGTTGAGATTGTTAATTCTTGAATTCAGCGGGTAAACACCTTCTTAGAGACCGAGAGGTGATAGGGTCATCTCATAGCCTTTGCTTGTTAGGATTAGGATTGCGCGAGAGAGGGTTCGGTTCTTGTTGGGTTTGGGTTCATGAGCGATTAGTTGGTCTAGTTTATGTTATACCAAATTGTTCCTCTATCCTTGGTAGCCTAGTATTCGTTTCCATTAGGGTCGTGTGTTGGTGAGTCCGAGAGGAGAGTCGACATTAGTACACCTTAGCATTAGTTTCTTGGTTTGTTCTTAAAATCAAGTAAGTGTAAGTTAGGGTTTGTTAGTGAGACCGAGAGGTGATCTAGCTTTCTTGAGCGAACCTTAGTTGTGTCATCCTTAGATATTGGTGTCGTGAGATCATTCAATCCATTAGCTTGTTAGACCTTCAATTTGATTCTTACCTAGGTAGACGTTTTTTCCATTGTCAGTAAGCTTCTAAGTTCTATTAAGTGTTTGGTTAAGTTTCGTTAAGTTAAATTCATTATTTTAGTCAAAGTTATTTAGGTCAATTAGTTGAATTATTAAAAATCAATTCAAAAAATATTATTCTTAGGAAGGTCTTGTCTAGGGTTTAGTGATCATAGGCGTTCTCGCGTGTCCTTGTGTTCGATACTCGGAATTCTTAGGTCTATACTACTTGTGATCAGTACACTTGCCGGTTGTGTGTGGATTCATTAGGATTTTCGTTTTATAAATTTAAAGCTTACGTGTGAGTTCCTTAGAAAGAGCATTCATTAGACACACATCCGGTGGCATAACCCACTGATTGATTGTAACATCCCATTTTTCTAGTTACTTTCAATAAATAAAATATGAGTTATTATGAGTCGGGCTAGTTTTGGGTTAAATGGATATGTGTTATGGACTTGGGTTACTGTTGGCTCAGCCGGGACCGAGACGATCCGAGCGCGTTCGAGACGGAAGGTTTGAAAACCAGAGACGGACAGAAACAAACACGAAACAAACGATTTCATTGATAAAAACGAAAGATTACATGCTTGTTTAAACACTGAAATCACGATCTATGGCAGGGGGAGGTCGAGCATGGCCTCCCCCCTCATCCGGACAGCACCTGGGCTCCGGGCACGCAAAAACCTTAAACTCTTACCTGTTCACGCCTGAAAGCTGGTATTTATACCCGCTGCCATTCGGTCAGGACTCATTCGATCGAATGAGTCCTATTCGATCGAATGGCAGACTCATTCGATCGAATCAGAAACTCATTCGATCGAATGAGTATCCATTTGAAAATGCTCTTTCAAATGGATCACTTTCAGCGTGAACCACTACCTAGGTGAACAGCATACAACATAAACATTCTAAACTATTCGCCAAGCGACGGCCACAAAACATGCACCAACATATTCCCCCTTGGACGTTGCTTGCGAATTGCTGTAGACACCTCTTGCAATCTTCAGTCAAATCTTCTGCTATATCTTGATAATCACGTTGAAGAATACCATCATTGCAGCAAGATTCCCCCTTAAACTGAACTCTCGGTTAATGATGAAAAGTGTTCTCCATTGCTGACATCTTCAGACAAAACAATCTGTTTAAAAACAACCAACTATAGAAATTCCCCCTCAGACGTTGGCGTGTATCCCAATATATAGACGTGTAAGCTCATATCGTCTTCCGCTGACTTAATAATGTATTGGGCAATCTTTGATGAGGCTTCCAATCCACAGCTACTCCCCCCTAAACAGATTAGTTTGTATGCAGATTCATCATCGGAGACAAAGACACATCATTAACTTCGTGATTGCGAATCACCATTCTTCAACAGGATGCAGAAGTTGCTTTTGACAATACTTCGTTGACTTCTTCAACAGTAGCAGCTTCTGCAGGAATTGTTGAACTTGGAAATGATTGAGGAACATTTGACTCTTTTGCTTGATCCTCCTTAATCTCCACTGATGACATCTTCAGAATGCGGAAAATAAATTAAACTTGGTTGGCCCATAAATAGTCAGATGCTCCTGACTACCCCACAATAACTCATCAGTAAACACTTTTCTCTGTTCTTCTGTGTTCTTATAACAATCACCACTGTAGAAGCTCAATGAACAAGGGGTTATCCATTAAACTTGTAAACGATAATTCCTTCAGGTGATTGTGCTTTGTTCATTGCCCCAATTTGCCGCTTTAACCATTAAACATTTAAACGCTCTGACTTTGCCGGCAAATATCAGTGAAAATTTCACTGTCACCAAACTTTTTCTGGATAGTAATTAACTTGTATAGGATGTCCAGAAAAATCTTCATCACTGACCCGAAAATTAACCGAAAATTTCCCGAAAATTTTGTTGAAAAAATTTTATTTTTGCCAAACTTTTTCAGAAGACTTCCCGACTGATAAAAATGGCTTGGGCAAGTTTTCGTGTAAGCGGGCGTTCCAGACTCGATCGGATGAAGAACTGGTTCGGAACACGTTCGGTCGAATGAAGCACAGATTCGATCGGATGAAGAACTGGTTCGATCAGCTATTTGAATTTGACACTTTGAGCGGGAAAACCAGTTCGATCGAATACAATCTGATTCGATCGAATGAAGTCAATCGAATGGGCGGGAAAACTGGCGTTTGAATTTGACACTTTTGAGCGGGAAGACTGATTCGATCGAATCAGTCAATCGAATAGGCCTATTCGATCGAATAAGGAACTCGTTCGATCGAATGCCAGATTCGACTCCTTCATCGCCAGCCAGAAAACGCGAAGAACACGAAGAACACACCAACTTTTTAACGTCCAGAACGCATAAAATCAAGAGCTCGGCTTGCTAGATCGGTTGTTAGACCTTTCTAGCAGTAACCGTGGCTCTGATACCAATTGTTGGCTCAGCCGGGACCGAGACGATCCGAGCGCGTTCGAGACGGAAGGTTTGAAAACCAGAGACGGACAGAAACAAACACGAAACAAACGATTTCATTGATAAAAACGAAAGATTACATGCTTGTTTAAACACTGAAATCACGATCTATGGCAGGGGGAGGTCGAGCATGGCCTCCCCCCTCATCCGGACAGCACCTGGGCTCCGGGCACGCAAAAACCTTAAACTCTTACCTGTTCACGCCTGAAAGCTGGTATTTATACCCGCTGCCATTCGGTCAGGACTCATTCGATCGAATGAGTCCTATTCGATCGAATGGCAGACTCATTCGATCGAATCAGAAACTCATTCGATCGAATGAGTATCCATTTGAAAATGCTCTTTCAAATGGATCACTTTCAGCGTGAACCACTACCTAGGTGAACAGCATACAACATAAACATTCTAAACTATTCGCCAAGCGACGGCCACAAAACATGCACCAACAGTTACGAAGGAAGGGAAGAAAGCCCATGATCCATAAATATATAAACCGTTAATCACCCATTTAATTTCATTTCATACATATTCCATACACCTCTCAAAACACACATTTAAGCTCTCTCTAGCCGAAATCACCAAGGAAAACCGATCCTGATCCAAGGTAATGATAGTATGATATTGAATGAGCTTAAACTCGTTAGATATAGTCACGAAACGACGAGCCGACACCGTTAAACCGTTTAAGTCATGAGATCCGGGTGGAATCGGGTATGAACTGAACCTAAGATGAGCTTAGGGGTTACCCTATCTCAGATCTGGATCGAACGGGACAAAAAATGGTGAAAAACGAGTTAAACCGGCTAATCCGCGGTTTTCCGGCGGCGGCGCCGGAAAGGCGGCGGGTACGAGAAGGGAATGTCAGAGAATGTTTTTGACATTCTCTGACCTAACCCTAATTTGTAAACGGAGAGTTAACGAATTAGAGGCAATTCGTCAGATGGTTTGTTAAAAGGAGCTTAACGAAATGACCTCAGTTCGTGTTCAATTCGTTAAGGGAAAAGATAACGAATCACCCTTGATTCGTTATAGCCATTCGTTAAAAGAGATACCGAATTGGAAGGTAACATTCATTCCTTGGACTGATTCGCTACAGGAACCGATTCGTCAAAGGACCAGCATGTTATAGGGTCCAATTCGTTTAGACAATTAGTTCGCTAAAGGGTTCAATTCGTTACAAGAACCAGTTAACTGAGATAAGCCAATTCGTTAAAAAACTGAATAACGAATCAGATAATAGGATATCGAACTAGGAGTTTAACATAATGACAGAACAGTCCCTGGACTTAGAAAAAAATGAGATAATTACAAGACGACCCTTGGACTTTGATAAATCAAGAAAGATACCTCTAAAGGTTAACGAGTAACGATTAACTAACCGGTAATGATCCAATGAAGTAAAACCGGCTTAAACACACAAGATAAATTAAGTAGATGATAAGACGAATTAGAACCATATTTAATATATGTATGATTATACAGTTAGTCGTGCTCAGCTCAAGAAAGGATTAACTATAAATGGTGAACGTAATCGCGTTCATGTGAGTTTCTAGCCCCACTTCCTTGCTATGTTTTCGGGGCTGTGTGCATACTCGATGTGATAGTCAATACACTTACCTTAAGTTGCAAGTGTATGCATTGTATGATTTATGTATGATGATTGCTTGAGGGTGTGTGAACGATCTTCAGATATTTCATGTACCGTCAAGTGGTAGTTAAAGATATGATTGATATGTATGATGTATGAATGATGTATGTATGAATATATATGATGTATGAATAATGTACGTATGATATGTTAATGGTACGTGAACTCTCTTCGGAGATTGCACGTATTGTCAAGGAAAGCATGTAAGGCAGGTATGATACAATGTACTAGATGTAGGGAACTGACCCTAATAATATCGGCGAATGTAGGGAACCGACCCTAATAATGTCGGAGAATGTAGGGAAACGACCCTAATAATGTCGGCGAATGTAGGGAACCGACCATAATAATATCGGCGAAGGTTATAGGGCGAAATGCTCTTTAAACGTATGTGTATGAATGAAAGTATGTATGTAAGTATGAAGGAAAGAATGAAAGTATGTGTGTATGTAAGTAAATATGGAGG